>NC_069785.1:86427755-86727755 GCF_027406575.1 Nycticebus coucang
CCAAGGTCATTCTACCTTAATTACCACACTTAAGACCTAACTTCAAGGATGTAGTGAAGTCAGATTCTGAGAAATTTGGGGTTAGAACATCAACAAATTAACTTGGAGAGGAACACACAAGTCAGCCCACCATAAACAGGGCTGTAATCGTAATGGTCCCAAGTTCAAATGCCTACAGTAGTGATTTTCAACCAGTGTGCTGTGAGAGGATGTTAGGTGTGCCACAAAAATGTTTAAAGATCATTCATTAAATTATTTTGAAAGAAGTTCAAAGTATATTCTTTTCAGTAAATACATTCTTTTTTTTTTTTTTACTCTTTTTTTTTCATTCAACATAATTGTTAGTGCACTGTAGAAGTTTCACTATAGGTTCAAGTGTCCTATGAGATAACCAAGGTTGAGAAACACTGGTCTACTGAGTTCAGTAAGATAGAAAAAATGAGTAGAGTAGTCAGGGTGGGCACAAGCTCAATCCCACGTACAAAAAGGACAAACACATTGGTCCTAGCAGGCTCTGTCCTGACAGAATGCAGAGGCAGCATGGCCAACGCTTCTGATTTTCAAAGAGAAATTGAAAGTCTGCTTTCTCATGTGAAATCTGATCCTTAATTATTGGCACTGAATTAAAATGTTTTTAAGGCTGCATAAAGTGAGTGTTTGCATCTGAGGAAGGCCTCTGACAAAGGCTGTGAGGGTATGCCCATCTGGTGAGGTCAGTGGCCACAGGTCAGCACTGGGGGCTCAGACAGTCATGTGCAGCCCCTTCCTGGGAAATGCCACCCGGGTTCAGACACGTTAAACGCTGATTGTTAACGAGCTGGAAAGGAAAGGAATAAAAAGCATTACCATGATTCTAAGAAAGCATCTCTGGTTCATGGGTCATTTACAATTGCTTATCAAAACGATGCTGTTGTGCATGCCCCATAACTGGTTTTTAAACTTCTATACCTTTGATGTTTTTAATTCATTTGGAAGCACTATAATAGGCAGTACAGGAGAATTACTTCCCTCAGTTCTCCATGTAATCAGGATAATTGATCTTGTTAGTGATGTAAATGGGAAAACCTCTAGAGTTCTTCTGAGGAGAATGAGCTCCACGTAATGCTCACTACATTTAAATTTTGCCCCCGAATCATTTGGGATCAATCAAAAATACATTCCCCAAACTTTTTCTGCCAAACATCCTGAATCACCTCCAGAACTAGTTAGCAAACAATGCCAAGGAGGAAGTCTTTAGCCTGCTGATGTCTGTGTGCCTGTTATTTCTCATACCTTACAGGGCCCTGCACGTGCTCAGACTGATGGCATCATTTGACACTCACAGGTGTCTTATTACAAATGTATTTACATAGTATACATATTTATTTACAATTTCTTTTCCACATTGCCAAACAACCTCTTTTGAAAATTCAAAGAGCAATTAATCCTGTAAGAGTTTTTGCTAAACACAATAAACTCAATTTGCATTATTTTTCCCCTTCTCTTATTTCTGTCTCCCCTTTTCCATGAATTACTTGGCTTAAAATGCCAGTTTTTTCATAGTTAGTTTCTCTTCTGCCAGAAAAGGTAGTGCTCTGAGTGCTCCTTGCTCTCCCTGTCCTGGAAACCCCAGTTAGCGGAGATTCCCTCCAGGCAGGCAGTCTTGAAGTTCTTTCCTGCACCTAACCTCTCTTTCTCATTTTGCTACTAAATTTATTGTCCTTTTCTTCAGCATCTTCATTATAAAAGCTACTTCTTTACTGCAAGGCAAGTATGAAGCCCTCTCTGAGGTACCTTGTCAAGTTGTTTCTTGCCAGCCTCAAATCTCCTAGTCTCACCTGTTGAAGTGAGAGAGACAGAGAGGGCGAGGAAGGGGAGGCAGAGGAAGAGGGGGTGGGGGAGAGGAGCGGGGGGGAGGGGGGAAGCTGCAGCAAATTCTCTAGCAGGAGTCATCAAACTGCGCCCCGCGGGTCACATGAGGCGGTGTCATTGTAATTGTTGCCATTATGTTTTTTTACTTCAAAATAATATATGTGCAGTGTGCATAGGAATTTGTTCATAGTTTTTTTTTTTTTAAACTATAGTCCGGCCCTCCAATGGTGTGAGGGACAGTGAACAGGCCCCCTGTTTAAAAAGTTTGAGGAACCCTGCAATGTATCCACAGTGGTATCACTGGGTAGTAGGATTGTAAGTGAGTTATTTTACCATCTTTATTTTTCTCTTACGATCTTTATTTTTCTTAGCATTTTACAAGATTTCTACTATGAATGTATACATTTTATTTCAGTTTCCCTAGAAAACAGAGCCTGTGGAAAAGCTTACAGGCTAAGCAGTGCTTCAACCTATCTCATGGCGCACTTGAACCTATAGTTTAACTTCTTCAGTGCCCTTAAATTACATGGATCAAAAGAAAAAGAGTTTAAAAAGGAATATACTTACTGTGCTTGGAACTTCTTTCAAAAATAGTTTAATGAATGATCTTTAGGAATTGTCACAGCACACCTGAGAACCTCTCATGGCACACAGGTTGAAAATCATGAATTTAAAGCTTCATTGGAGATGCATCCCCGGGGAAGCAAGAATGAGGAAGAAAGAGTGAGGCAGGGCAAAAGGAAAACAAAACCGGCTGGTACAATTGCTAGCCGGTCACAGCCTGACACCAATCACAGCTGATGGCACAGCCACTAAGTGCCTCCCCACACAGGTCACATGAAGCTGTGACTCTGTACCATCAGCCGGGCTGGTCACTAACCAGTGACATCTCCTTGTCAGAGTCTGCAATGACCTCCGCCCCCCACAGGTCACATGGACGACAGGATCCAGGGCTGCATTGACCTGGCCTGGCCAGTGCCCTCAGGCAGCTGTGTCTCCTGTCACTCAACACTACATGTGGGGCTCTCGGTCTGCAGAGTTGGTGGCAGCAGCGGAGACAGTGGCCAGGGCTTCATGGCACATAGACAGCTTGAGCGCTTACCACGGCTGCTCTGACTGGGAGGCAACGTCTGGTGATGGAATTTTCTTAGCTCTAAAATAACAGAAAAGTTTGTTTCAAAATATTTGATTCAACCTAAGTCTTTCTCCTCTTATTCTTTTTTTGTCCTGCTCATTCCACCTTCTTCACATCCCAGCTCCAAACTGGATAAAGCATTTCTAAGTTGGAGGTCAAACCAATAGGCCCCCAGGTACCAGGCCAGTAACACCCACAGGGGCCAGCTTGGTGGAGGCCAGAGAGGGTGAGGCCTGCGGCATGTGTACAGCAAGCACCCATGAGTCACAGCTGCTGGGCTCCCGCCCACCACTCTCGCCTCTTCCAATTTTTTCCAAAAGAATTTAAAGACTTGAAAGTCAGAACTTTCTACAACATCTCCTCATTTTTCATCCTTGACAGCAAATAAAAATTTCTATTTACAAATACTTTGGGACAAACAAAACATTCACTAGCCACAAACATTGTGTGTCTACCAGCCTGTGACATCTGGTCTTAAAGACACTGTATCAAACATAGAAAAACTGGCCTGGAATGCACAGCGACCCTGTCCGGCAGTAGGGAAAGGAGCGTCCCTGTTTAACAGATGAAGAAACTGCGATGCAGAGCTGCAAAGTGACTGTGAGGTTGCAAGCAGGGAAGAAGGGAGTCATGTTTCAAAGACAGGGGTGTGTGACTGCAGGCCCAGGGTCTCCTGCTTGGAAAACTCCCAGCCACCGGATTCACAGAGACTCTGAGGGTCCCTGGGTGTTGGAGGAAGACTAGGTGGAGATGGTGCCCACTGCTCTCCATGAGAAAGTCTCCGATAGGACTTGGCGGTTCCATTTGCATTTCCCTGGGGTGTCCCTAATAGCAGGACTGGGGCTGCTTACAGAGCCCAGAGGTGTCCTGCCCCTGAATTTGCTCCTCAAGGGCAGTCAGTTCCCGGCTCCCACACTCCCCACCCATGTCCTCTGAGGACTGAGCCCAGGCAGGGCAGGGACTGTGTCCTAAGCAGCTGCAAATTCTCCGGTCTACTTCCCCAAATAAAGGAAGAGATCATCTGTGACACTCTCATATAATAAGAAATATACATTTAGCTTTTTTCCCTTATAGCTCTTGTTCGTCACACAGAGCTCTGAAGATCTTTCTGATGTCCTGGGTGACTTAAGCGTTGGACACAGAGCATCAGACACAACCCTCGGAACTTCCTAGGGGACAGGAGCATTTTTGGTCCCAATGAGGAGACAATTGGGGAGGGTGGAAGTGATAATTGGTGGCTGGTTGTCAAGAGAGCCAACCACATGTTTGGAGGGTTGAAACTTTTGGCCCCAGTCCCTGACCTCCTAGAAGAGGAGAGGAGATAAAGGTCAAGTTGATCACCAATGGCCAGTAATTTAATCAATCATACTTAGGTAATTAACCCTTTAGGGAACCCCAAAGGACCCTGAAGGGTGGCACCACAAACAGGGCAGGGAGCCCCCTCACCTTGTTCTGTGTGTCCTTTCATCTTTCCCTGCTCTGTGTTCTTTATTACATCCTTTTTTTTTCTTTTTGAGATGAGTCTCACTCTGTAGCCCTGTGTAAAATGCCCTGGAATCATCATAGCTCACAGCAACCTCAAACTCTTGGACTCAAGTGGTCCTCCTGCCTCAGCCTTCCCAGTCACTGAGACTATAGGCACTTGTCCAACACCTAACCAGTTTTTCTATTTTAGTAGAGACACAGTCTCAGCCTTCCTCAGGCTGGTCTTGAACTTCTAAGCTCAAACAATCCACCCTCCCTGGCCTCCCAGAGTGCTGGGATTACAGGGGTTATGTAATCCCAGACTATAGTATCCTTTATTAATATAATAAACCGGTCAATGTAAGAAAGCATTTCTCTGAGTTCTGTGAGCCATTTGAGCAAACTGTGGGAACTCCAATGCGGCCAGTCGGTCAGTGTGGGTGACAGCCTGCTACTTCCAGTTAGCACCTACCATGGGGCCATCTTGGGCACTGATCCTATAGCCTGCAGCATCCTCTACAACCCCGGGTAGGTGGTGTCAGAATTGGGTTGTGTGGACACACCATTGGTAAATGCTTCCTTTTGGAGGGCAGGGACCCATGCACTGGCTATCAAAAGTGATGTGTTGAGCACTGTGTGGGAGTTGAGAGGAAAAAATGATTTCTCCTCCTCAACAAACCCATCCATTAATAACCTTTCTTTGAGGTTACTCTTGAGACCCTTTGAAAGTTAATGAAAGCTATTGTCTTCTTCCTTAAAATATGCATTTATGAAATCAGATGCTCTATCTGAGGTCAGAAAAATTCCTGTGTCAACTGGAGCCTCCCTGTGAGCTGAGGTCATAACCTCCTGACCCATCACATGCCTCTTGTTACAGGTAAGCAGTTTCTAGCCCCCAGGCCAGTCTCAGGTGACATCCTGAGTGCTGACTGACAAAGAATGCCCGATTCTTTACATTTTATTGTTTTACACAGACTAAAAACCAACACAAGCTGGCAGCAAAAAAGGGGAAGAAGTACCCAGTGTCAGTTTAGGATGATGGAAAAGTTCTGGAGATGGTATCCTGGTTTCAGAGCAGTGCGAATGCCCCAGAATTATACACACAAAAATTTTCAAAATGGTAAATTTTATGTTATATATAAATATATAAAACCATAATACAAAAATGAAAAAGAAAGAGAGCCAGATGAAGAAAGGAGAAAAGAAAGAAGAAAGAAAAAGGAAGGAAAGAAAGAAAATACAGTGAAAGAAAGAAGGAAAAAAAGAAAATAAAGGGAGAGAAAGAAAGAAAGAAGGAAAAAAAGAGAAAGAAAGAAAAGAAAAGAAAACACAAGATGAGAAAAGAAATGAAAAGAATAGAAAAAAGAAAAGAGAGCATTTTAAAGGCACTAGTACACTGGGCCTCGTGAAGGGACTAGGACATTCTGTGTCCCTCTTCTCTGCTCCTCTCTTGTGGCCTCCCCCTTGCCCTGCTCTTTCAGCCTGTGCTCATGTCACTGCTGCCAAGCTTTTATTCAGAGAATATCTGCTCAGGCTGGGCAGCCACATCTCAGACCCAGGCACAAATTCCTTGGAGGAAGGAATGATCCCAACTTGGAGCAGAGAATCATCTCTGGCCAGAAGGGAAGGGTCACTTAATACGATCGTGATGGCCAGAGGAAACGTCCGTCACAGGGAAGTGGAGAAGTAAACAACGTGGGCAAATGTCAATGAAATGCAGCAATTAGAAGCAAAAACCAGGCTGCATATGGAGCAGTACAGATAGAGCTCAACTGTGTATTGTTAAGTAGAAAAAGGAAGACACAGAATAATACCAGATCAGAGCTGCTCTGACCTGACTGTGCAGAGGGATTTACTGGGGGGTCTTGTCAAATGCAGGCTCAGCAGGGTGGGCAGTGCTTGAGACTGCATTTCTGACAGTCCCCAGGTATCACTGCTGGTCCAGGAGCCACACTGTGAACAGCTAGGCCCTCACAGCTTGGCTTGTGTGTGAATCAGGAACACATGCCCAACACCTCTCCCTGTTTTATAAACCTCTGGATACGTGCCTCCTGCAGGACATGTAGCAGACACAGTATGGGGGAGGGGGAGAGGTGAGGAGTGAAAGTGGCCCGTGGCTACAGGAAGAAAGAAACCTATAAAATATAAGAGGGGACTTTCTCCAAGTCCTGTAGAGAGAGAGTTGAGAGGTGTGATTAAACTGACTTGCTGGGCCCACAATGCAAAGGAGCAGGAGAAGGGAGGTGGTAGAGGCAGGGAACTCCAAGGAGCGGGGGGAGGGGGAGGGGTATCAGCAGCAACGAGGCAACTGGCACCCCACCTTTGAGGAGATCTCAGTGACAGGATCTGGCAGGGATGGAGCAGACCCCCAGGCAGGGCTACTAGCACCTCCCTCCAATTCACCATGCAGCGTCCCAAGCCGGTGGCCACTCTGCAGGTTTGGCTGGACAATCCCTGTAAGTTCCAGCTCTGACTCTAAGGACTAACAGAAATGATGGCCTGGCTTTCACCTGTAAGAAGATAGATGCTACCCAGAGGAAAAAAAATCATTTTACCACAAAGACATTTGCACCAGAATGTTTATTGCAGCTGAAATCACAATTTCCAAGACATGGAAACAACCCAAGTGCCCATCAACCCACGAACGGATAAACCAATTGTGGTATATGTATACCATGGAATATTATTCAGCCATAAGAAAACATGGAGACTTTACATCTTTTGTGTTTACCTGGATGTCGTTTACACACATTGTTAGTAAAGTATCTCAAGAATTGGCTGGGGGGTCTCCAATGTACTCAATAGTAATATGAAACCAAATAGATAAACAACTACACACCCACATGAGAGAAAAACACAAGTATAGTCTAGGGAGGGGGAGGGGAGAGGCAAGAGAGGGGAGGGGGAGGCAGGGGGGAGTGGTGGGATGTCACCTAATATACACAATGTGAGGGGGCTCAGCAGGCCCCCAGGTGAAGGGCTCAACTACAACTTGAACTTCACCTTACAAATGAAAATAATGTAACCTAAACATTTGCACCCTCATATCAATCTAAAATAAAAAATAGAGAGATGGGCCAATGTGGTGACATTTGAAATCCATTGCCTTGCACTTCCCACACAGTGGCATTCTCCATCTGTCCAGGATATAGGAAAAGGATTTGCTGAGATGTATTCTAACAATTTGATTCATATGCACAACGAGGGAAAGAAAACACAATCAAATCAACCTCAGTAATCCAAGAGGCTAATAAGCAAATCCATCAAATTCCATTCCCCAGGATTCTCTGATAAAGAAGAGGCTGAGGGCCCACAGCCAGTGATGCTGACAGAGCTACAGCCAGGCCTCAGCAGGGGAGAGGAGAGAACCCCACAGCTCATCTCAGGAGGCACCGGGCGTGTAACTGCTCTGCACCCTGAGCTCAGTTCCTCCTGCCCTAGTCCATTCTCCCCAGGACACTAGAGAAGGCAACACAAGTGTGTCTCCACGAAGGAGGAACTGGAAATGGGGAGCAGCCCACATGGAGCATGATGCCAAATTGGGGACTCGCCGTCTGCTTTCCCTCCAAAGCCGCATCACACCCCAGCATTGTTCTCACTCTCACCATGTTTCCTGGAGAGCAGAGCAGTGGTACTTTAAATCACTCCATCCAAGGAGTAATTTTTCCTTTCTGGGGGGTCGCTGAAGTTGAAACACTGGGCCTGTATTTTGAACCACTCACAACATGCTGATTGAGTCAGGAGTGAGGTGATCCATCATCCTGTTAGCGAACTCTGTGACATGGGCTCTGCATTAATCACCAGATGGACATTTACTGAGCGCCTGCTGTGTGCCAGGTGTGAACCAAGAACTGTGCTGACCGAGGAAGAGTGTTGGATATGGACAGTGTCCGTCACGTACTGACCACATAGCCAGAAAAATGGGGCAACACACAGGGAATCAGAGCAGCGAGCTGTCCTCCTCTCCCTCCAGGACTCGACTTCGTGCCTCACACATCAAGCTGATCCACAGATGTTGACAATGTCACCGGACAGGCTGCCCCACAGAGAGTAGCCTTCTAAAGCATGAAGCTCTCCCAGAGGGAAGCAGGGCCCAGAGAAAAGAGAAGCAAAGAGAGACCAGCCTGTTCTCGCTGGGATCTGCCCTTCTGAAATCCTGCAACGCTAGAGAAGAGAAAGAGCCCAGCTCTCTCCTGAGCCTGTGTCAGCCCTCGGGATGAACCTGTCTGGCCATGGGGTGAAGGTCAGTCAGGACCAAACTGACCAGATCTGTTGTGTCAAGTCTGCCCTAGTCTGCACACTACATGTGCTTTTATTCCTCACTCATATTACTACATTTCATATTTATGAAATAGATTTTAAATGGAAATAATTACTGAGATTTACTGCACTTGTCCAGGGATTCAAATTCTTTAGGCCATGGCTAAGTTTAAAGTTATACTGAGAATAACAAAAGTTGTAAGCACAGTTAACTAAAGACGATAAGAAGAACACTAAATAAAACGACAAACAAAGATGTCTAAGAACAATATACTTCCCATCCTGACAACTGAAGCTGTTTTGTTTAGCAGGCCCAGGGCAGTGCTTAACCACAGCTGGTGCTCCAACAACTGAAGTTTTTAACCTTCATCTCTGCACAGTTCTGCAATCCACTGGTCCAGCATGAGTTTGTTGGTTGTCTTTAGGGGGATAAGGCTGGATTCGGGAATGATGTAATCCAGGCAACTTGACCACTGTACGGGTCATAAGTAGGATGTCCTGGAGGCCTGTCCACTTTCCCTTGAGTTCATCATGTCTTTCCCTTCAAGTCCTGAGGATAACCTGGTTACCAGATGGAACATATGCAGACTTCAGGAAGCAGGACAAGGGTGGTACAGTTTAGCTCAGGAGGTGGCTGGGCTTGTCATGGCAGAGACCAAAGGTCATCTACTAGAGGCAGTCGGGAGGGCATCTTGAGTAGTGAGATAAATGCAATGAAAGAAATGCAGAGCACTGTGGTACAAAGAGGAGCAAAAACAGACGTCGCCCTCTGACAGTGAGTTGGTCAGGAAAGGGTCTTGGAGGAAGCAAGGTCTTAAAAGATGGACAGACAGAAAAATGACAGCTGAAGGGCACTGTAAGTGGAAGGAAGAATGTGTCAAAAATTGTGCATCAGTAACTGAAAAATTCAGAAAAGCTAAAACGATAAGGACTTGAGGAAGTTGAGCAGCAGATGAGGTAAGGACCAGACCATGAACATTTTTCCTACCACACTAAGGGACTTAGACTCTGTGTAAAATACTAAAGGGTTTTGAGCAGGACATAATGTCTTGTAATACCAGTTACACATTCCTAACCCCACCCCACCCCCAAAACCCACAAAATTTGAAATTCTCTAAAAACTAACACTTTTTAAGCACCTACAGTAAAAATTCCACAGCTGACCTCATGTATACATACTTTATTTTAGGAAAAAAAATATTTTTAAAATGTGTAAAATTACCTCCAGGCTACGTGTATAAATTATATACAAAATAGAAATTAATTTGTGTTTAGACTTGGGACCCATCCCCGAGATATCTGATTTTGAATATGCAAACATTCTCCCAAAAATCCAATGTTCAAGACACTGCTGCTTCCAAGCATTTTGGATCAAGGAAATTCAATCTGTATATTGAAGAAAACAGAGGAGGACATCCTGAAGGAAGACCATCAGGAAGTTACTGCAGTAATTTTACCTAAGAAAAATTGCATATCCACCTTGGATAATGGACAGGAAAGATAGAAGAACACATAAAAATACAGATTATTGACATCTGTCAATTGATTAAATTGATTAGTTGTGGGTGGTGAAGTGGAGACAAATTGACTTAGTGAAAGAATAGGGCAGCCTTTATTTACTTATTATTTTTAATTTTTCATCAAAGAAATACCAGATGAGCATCTATATATAATGGGTAGGTTTTGTGCTAAATTAAGGTACTGGGGAGATAAGTTAGATTTATTCTCTGCTGCTGTGGAACTTTGACTCTAGTTGCTCAGCTCAAAGTAGTAGAGTTTGAGAAACACAGCCCATGACCATATTTCACTTGGCCCAAACTGAGTTTTCAAAAACTTTTGTTTTTGAATGCCCTGTTCATCACATTCTCTCTCTGTCACTTTTTACTCTGTCCTCTGCATCTCTCAGGGTCCTGAAAGCATTTCAATCTGTGACTATTGCCCTACTATTGTTTGAAACAAACAAAGAACTAGCTTAACATTGAGGGTGTTCTTCTTTTCTTCCTTTTTATTTTATTATTATTATTTTTGTTGTTGTTTGTTTGTCTGTTTATGGAGACAAGGTCTCACTATATTACCTGGGCTGTTCTTGGACCCCTGACCTCAAGCGATCCTTCTGTCTTAAGCTCCCCAAATGCTATGATTACAGCCATGAGCCACCATGCTGTAGAGAGCCTGTCTCTACTAAAAATAGAAAAATTAGCCAGGTGTGGTGGCAGACGCCTGTAGCTCCAGCTACTTGGGATACTGAGGCAGGAAGATCACTTGACTCCAAGGGTTTGAAATTGCTGTGAGCTAGGCTGATGCCATAACACTCTAGCCTTGGGAAACACTGTGAGACTCTGTCTCAAAAAAGATAAGTAATGTTTTCTGCATAACAAAATATTTAGTTTTCATTATCCTGATGTTCAATTGTTTCTACAAATAAACCTTGGTAAAATGTGGAACCTGCACATTTTTGTACTATATGATGTGAAATTCACTTTTGAATCAATTTTAACCCAACTGAGCATACACACCAGATCTAAAAGGCTTTATTATTCCCACAACAAGGGTCTTTTTAAATAAGCTCAGGACAGAAGTCAAATTTTCCATTATTAAATTTCCATCATTATTTTCCATTTCTCTTCCAACAGAGAATGCTGGTGCTACTGGGCAACAACAAAAACAAAAAAACAAACAACCACATTAAAAACTGTGATCTGAACAACTCATCATGTAATACTAAGTTTCAAGCACACACCACATGTGTAGTACAAAGCCTTGCACCTACATGCCAATACTGGGCTGTTGTTGAAGGATTTTGTTCAGGAGAAGAGACAGAACACTCCTCTCTCTTCTTACTAACATTTTCGTTTTCTGTTGAGTACAAAATAAATAAATGAAAGCCACGTGCTTTGTAAAGAAAGTAAATGTCGATATTTAATATAATTCAATGAGTTTTGTGTTGCCCATTTTTGTATACCAAGGAGCCTACAGTTCCATTATGCATGTAAAACTTAACATCTAAAATAGAAAAGTTTAAAAAGCTAAAATAGTATGTATAAACAAGTGGTATAGGCAGCAAGCTTCTTTTTTTATAGTCAGGCAATAAAACAATTAAAGGTTAATCACAGTATAAGGGGAAAACACTATTGCTATTTTGTGCCCAGCCCTCTGCTGAAGACTGGATATAGATACTCTTATTTAACCCCAAAGTGTCACGCCACTAGATACTATTTTATTTCACAGACAGGACAGGTCCCAAGCCAGTCTTCAAGAAAAGATTAATATAGGGGAGAAAAAAAAAAAAAACAGTTAAAGCAAAGGCACAGACTAGTGCTCACATAAAAATGGAATTAACCTCGGGCGGTGCCTGTGACTCAAAGGAGTAGGGTGCCGGCTCCATATGGTGGAGGTGGCGGGTTCAAACCCAGCCCTGGCCAAAAAACTGTAAAAAAAAAAATATGAAATTAACCTCTAAATTTTGTTTTCAATTTTAATGTTTACACATTTGGGAATCCCTCCTTCCAGATAGATTTTCTTTTTATGTATATTTAAAATGATAGTGTTTTTTTCTTAATTTTTCTAGGTGGGCTATAAATATAATTCAGCCACCCTGCTTCAACTGACCAAAAACGTGTGGTAAATGAGGTTTTATTCAACTTGAATTATCCAGATAATTATGCCCTAAATTTGATCTTATGTATTTAACACCTCTAAAAACAGCCGCTAGAGATACATGAGTAAAATTAACAATAGAGTCACAAGCAGCCATGAGCAGAGTTCAGGCTGTGTCGCCAAAGCCATTCTCCCTGCCACCCCCTCTCACCCTGTCCTGGCCAGAGGTTTCACCCACTGTCTCGGAGGCTAGGCCAGCCATGAATGACAACTGCCTGTTGCTCCCATAGCAACTACAGAAAACTAAGTCGCTGGCTCAGTGTCAGTATCCCATTGCATGATTTATAAAGAACTGCTTCGTAGCTAGGAAAATAAAACCTAGCAATAGGATTTGAAGAGAAATCATGCAGCTGGAAAGGGGTGGACTTCTTTAGCACAATTCTTATCTCAAAAAATCTCCGAGCCCTCAGGATATCTCCCAAAATATTGTTGTCACCCCTACTCTGGCCTCAGTGGTGCTGTTCCTGTCATTAATATTTTGGCTCCCATATTCCCAAATCTCCTCAGGATGACTGAAATAATTAGAGAAAACATTAATAAAGAAGAGGCAGCATTTGCCTCTTCTCCAGATTTAAATGGAGAATATCAAACAACTCATTCAGGAGTTGTTATCTATGAATCAGGTTCAGGTCAATTTACTTTTTTTTTTTTTTTTGGCATAATGTGTATTTGGTGCCTCACTACAGAAAAAGCCCACAGGTGCCATTACATTGCCAGAAGACTCTAATCCCTCTCCAGTTCAGTGATTCAATAACCCAGTTTATATCTTACAGCCTGTAAGCCCGTATCACTGTTTCCATCACCCACACCTTTTAGGAACATCACCCTCAGGAATCTGACATGTTAGGCTGGTGTGACCGCAGTGAAATACAGTGGCAGCTCCCCACATGGGAGTCTCAACCCCGAGGAATGGACTGAGTTGACCACGAAAGGAGGCAGTTGGGAAGACTTGATTTCTCACACACACACACACAGTCCCTCCATCTCTGAAACGGAAAAGCAATGAGGACAAACTGCGGCCTCAGTACATCAGAGTATGAGCTGGCCCGACAGCCCATACACATCAGGTTCATGAACACCCCTAGATGGCTCTGCCACACAGCCAAGGTCCTGGGAAGCTCAGACACTTCTAACCCTGGTGCAAGGCTCTCACCCCTCTTCAATGGCCCTCTGGCCCACCTAAGACCCTGGAGAGAAGATTTAGAAAAGCAGTAAAATCAGGACAAGTAGGAAGGCTGTGCAACCCCTAAGTCCCCATGACCTTGGCATGGGTCTTAAGGAAGAGCTAGATGATCCCTCCATCGGCCACTTGTTCCCAGAGGGGCTGGAAGGGCACCACTGCCATAGCGAAAACAGAGCCAAATATCAGAGTGACTTGTGTTGGGGGATGGGGAGCCGAGGACATGGCCAGAAACATCAACACCAAGTCCTCTCTGAGCTGAAAGGCTCTGGTCCCAGGTACACCTGGTAGGCACCCTTCCAAGGAATTCTGGCCCCCATTGGAGCCCTCCCACAACTTAGTGGCTGTGTTTGTCTAGAGAGACCCTATAAATCATCGCCTGTTTCCACCACCACCACCAAGCTCTCGCAGGAAACACACACAGCCCCAAAACCGACACTGGCCAATACCCCTCTCCAGCCATGGAAGTCACCAGGGCCAAGGAGAAGCAAGGCTAGGGACCCCTGCCTCAGTCCTCTCCACCCTCCTCATAGCCCACTGACCTGTGGGCCTGGGTCTAGGCCAGGCCAAACCACCATGTCCCCAGTGACCAGGGTCAGCATCACACACCACCCTTCCCACTCTGACCACCACCTCCCAGAGGCAAAGTCAAGCCCAGACCTCTGCGGTGGGTGCGGGAACCCCCCACCCCAAATTCCCCCAGAGCAGCTGCCTATGCAGGCGAGGGGCTGAGCCAGGAGCCCTCAGCAAGCTGCCCACCTTCATCAGCACTGGCTGCCGCCCTGCGGTACATGCCACAGGTCCTGGTATCTCCAAGATGACTGCCTTGAGGGGCAGTAGCCCACAGGTCACTTCTGGGGCCCCTGCCAGTGCCAGCATTTCCAAGTTGGCCCTGCCAGGGGTCAGTGACAAACAGGTCACCTTAGGGATTGCTGCAGGCCCTGGTATCTGAGCTGGCCCCGTCCAAGGGTCAGAGGTGGACAGGTCACCTGGGGGATCCCTGGCAGTGGCATCTCCAGGCTGGCTCCCGTGAAGGCGCAGTGGCACACAGGTCACCCCGGGGACTAAGGGCTGAGCACACGGCTGGACAAGGGAAGGGCTCTCTCACCCCCACCTCCCACCCGAGGCCTGGGCTTCTCCCCAAGGGAGGAACCCAATTGCAGACCTGGGGACTCATGGAGCCTGGAGGGTCTTTTCCTGAAAAAATAAACCTCTCTCCAACTCGCTGAACTCTGCACGGAAAGGATCGCAGTCACTCGGGGAAACACTGGGAGGGGTTGTGGAAACCGTGGCGTGGCCAGTAGTCGGCACATGAGAGTGCGGGGAACGTACCGCGCACGGGGCTGCGGCGGGACCTTTAAATAACGGGCGGCCGCTGGGCGCGACCTGGGAGACCCCTGGAGGGCCGGGCGGTAGTGGAGGCGGTGGGATGGAGGACCAGAGCGCGGCTCCAGGTCTTCATCTTCTCCACGCAGTGCCTCCTGCGCTGCTCCCCTGGAGCCTCCTGCTGAGGTGACATCCGTTCTTAAGGACCTTCTGGCACATCCAACCAGGGAGGAGTCTGCGCGATTATGGCCGGTGTGGCAGGAGGGAGGAGGGCGCAGGCCAAAGCGCAGCTGCGCTGCTCAGGCGGCGACCGAGGTCCAGTACCCACTGTGCCTCCGCCTCCTCACTGACAGGCATGGCCGCCAGAGCTGAGCACCGGCTTGGTGGCGACTGCCAGTCAGCAGCGGCCCCGCCCCGGCCCCCGCCCCTTCAGGCCTCCTCCTTCCTTCTTCCTTCGTTCTCTCTCTTCCCTCCTTTCTCTAAGCAGGGTCTGACCTTTTCCAGGCGGCACCCACTGTGGAAGGCAGCGCTGTGGCATGTGCATCAGGAGCAGTGGCGACCTCAGCCTGAGCACAGGAGCTGCGTTGACTCCTGCTGGCTTTCACCTGTGGGCCTCAGATGGAATTGCGCATTGCAGAGAGCCAGGGCTATGCAGATGTGGAAGCCCACATCAGTTCCTGATCTGCTGTACAACCCTGAACATTGGAGTTCCGGGTAACCCTGCCTGGCTCCTGCAGAAACAGGCAGCCCCTGCGCACATTTGCACCAGCTCTTCCAGCACATAGATGGACATATGTAGCCACAATATTCCATCAGCCAGATCCGATCCTGTGTGGAAGAGGGGGTGGCAGCTGGCTGGAGGCCTTCCTCAGAGGCTCTTTGAGATCACCCTTCCTGTCCTGGCAGTCATGGGTGTGGCGTGCGACCATCCCTGAACTTTCTCTTCAGGCTGCGTGACTCTGGACGGGGTGGGGAGTGTGACCCTCCATGTCTCCGAGGTCCACTCTCCTTTGTGTAGCAATGTGAGGCTAGGTGACACCCTGAGAGCGACATATGTAGTGCCTCAGCAGGGCCTGGCCTTTCCCCCCACACACAAAGATGGGCCTGATATCCCTCAGGATAGCGGCTTCCTGGCTACTGCTGTCACACCTGGAACTTATGTGGCCCTTGGAGCAGAGGGGCAGGGGCTGCTTTGCATACGCTGCTACAAGAAGAATGTCTGCGTGGTAGGAAGATGCAACTTCGGTGTTTGCCACCCTGCACGTGGATGTCCAATGTTCTTGTTGGACATTGCCTAAGGGTGGAAGGTGGCAGCCAGCCTCAACATAGTCCCCCAGCCTTCCTGGCAGGCCTTCTGTATCACAGCGTGATCCCATGTGGAGGCTGCATGAGCTCAAGTCTGAGGGTTTTATGCTCCTCCTAGGACTTAAGAGCTCAGGGGCAGAAGGGCCCTGTCTTCCCTTCTAGGATTACTTGAGCATGGACACATGAAAATAAGGGCCTGGGAGGCCACCACCTGGCCATCCTCCTGTGGTCCCTATGGCTGGTGGCCCAGGTCCCCAGAACTTCAAACCACCGTGTGAGTCAGCTAGATTCCTTACCAAGAGGAGGCAGTGTAGCTTTGGTCCATTTGGGGCAGGGATTACTCCAGTGTGTCTGTTATAGAGTTCTACCAACAGGTTAGCAACATTCCAGGCTTCTGAGAGCCCATCCCAGAGATGGGCCTCTTCAGTCTATGTCACTCATTCCCTGGGTCACTTGCACCTTTCGCACACCCTTACTGGACCCTGAGTCAGTGTCACATGCCATGCTGGTCACTGGGACACCGCAGGGAAGTAGACCTGGAGCTGGGAGGAGTGAGGGCTGCCCTGTGCTGCAGCAGGTCAAGCTGGTGGATCCCCATTGATGACCCTGACCAGGCAGGCAGCCTTTCCTGGCATATGAATGTTCCATTGTGCTGCTGCTCAAGGTGCTTGTCGTCCTCTGTGGGAACACAGCATCCTGATAAAGGTGTCCTCTGTGATGCGGTGGACCCTAGACAAAGGCAAGTGAGGGCAGCCACTCTTGGCATAGCCTGGCTGACCACCTGCTCCACCCCCTGCAGTAGTGAAAACACTGGGGTAGTCTTCACTGTGCCCCAGCCAAGAGGCCCACTGGTCAGGAGCTCAGACCAGCCATTCTTTTTCCTCAGGGGCCTCTCTGTCCCGGTATCAAGAAGTAAGTGGCACTCCCTACCCCCAAGCAGCCTTGGACAGACACAGCCTCTCCCCACTGACCCTGATTCCCAATCGAGGCCCTGAAAACCCAGCTTTCTTTTCCTTCTGCTTCCTCCAACTCAGGGCCATCAGGGATGCCACCAGGTCCTAGAGTAAACAGATGTTCAAACAATAGCCATAGTACATCCAGGCAAAGGCTGGTGACAGTGGAGTGCAACACATTGGGGGACCCAATGTAGAGTGGGTCCCTCTGCCAGAAAGGGCGGGACAGACAGAACAGGGAAGCATCACCCTAGCTGCCATATTCAGGGGTACAGGAGGGATGGGGGGATGTGCAGCTCCCCGTGTCTGCCCTGTTTCACCTTCTGTATCTCATTCAGCTCAAGCTCTGGCTTGGGATTGGGGCACACTGGAGCCCTTCTCATCTCTCCCCATCTCCCTGAGTCCAGCAGGCAGGACAGCCCCAGGGCAGCTGACCAGGTAACTGTTGAGTGTGGAGGAAGCCTCATGCACCCCAGCAGGAGTAGGATGAATGGGCCTTCATCCTACTGGGACAGAGTGCATGCAGGGCCACCATACAGCAGTGCTGCATTAATATAATTTAACAATTCTGTTTTATTTGAGTGACCATCTGCTCTGACCCCACCGCTAACTGAGTGATCCTCTAGGCATATTTCTGGTTCAGTTCCCAGGGAGAATTTTGCTGATCCTAACTATTTTTCCTATTAGCCAGGACATTTTAAAAGCTAATCATGTGGGGGGAGGAGACAAGATAGCTGACTGAAGCCAGCTTTCCACAGAGGCTCCCATTCAGAAGGAGAGTTAAAGGACAAAAATTCAGCAAGTAACCTGGTGGATTTGAGCTGCACTAAGAGAGAAGGTTGTAGAACGCACGTCAACCCCGCTGAGGCGAGCTGCCACCACAAGGATACAAACAAAAGGTACAAAATCCATCACCAAGCGGACGGGAGTCCCCTCCCCCGTGAGAACAGCTCAGAGTGCCCCACAAATAACCGGGCAGAGTTCAAAGGTCCTCCCACTACACTCCACGGGAGAGACCCTCTAAAAACTGGACCTACCTCCCCTACTGGGGTGCCACGGTGTCCTCCTGCCAGGCATAAAACTGTATAAACTGTATATGGTCTCTACCTGGAATTCTGAGCTCCCAGCGCTCTCCTTCGCTCACACTGGGGTCTGGAAGCCAGTCCCGGTCGGTCGGTGGAGAGGGGACTGCACCGGAGTGGCAGTTCCCTGAGGCACAGTGTGACAGCCGTCTTTTGGTGATAATACGGCCAGGCATAAAACTGTGTAAAGCTGTGTGTGTTCTCTGCTCGCAACCCCAGGCTTCCAGCACTCCCCACGCTCCCCTCTGCTCTCGCTCCAAGGGCTGGAGGCCTGTCCCCCAGGGGTCCAGACTCTTGGGCGATCGCTCGAGGGGTGTAGACAGTGCTGGGCTGCAGCCTGTCGGTGCAGACTCTGGGGTACAGAGCGGAGAGAGGACGATTGGCCAGAGGGGAGCTACACCAGAGCAACGGTTGCCTGAGCCATAAGGCAGCAGCCCTCTTTTGCTAGCAATACGGCTCACTACAGAATTTTCTGAGGCCACACCCCCTGTCTCCCTGGGCAACCAGAGACTCTGAGTTTGCCTGAGGCAACATAAACTTGCAAACCAGGGAAACTCCCAGGGCGGGGCTGACCCAGAGGTCCACTTTACTCAACCTAAGATGCACCTGGCCCTCAGGGGATCGTCAGCCTATAGACAATACAACAGCAAAGACAAGCTGATTTGGAACTCAATTCAGCTTCTCTTCTGCAGGGGAAACGCAGAGTTGTTCTGTTCTGTTCTGTCAGTAACATTAATCAGGGGTGAGACTGGACCTGAGTGAAAACCCCTCAACCTTCATCTAGTGCCCGAGATTGTCAGGCCTCACCTCCTCCTGCTGGAGAGAGGCAGAGCGCAGTGGCCTGGCAGACTTCCTTGTGATTCAGGCAGGTACAAACTCCTGGAGTACCGATTCACTACAGGAAACTGGGTCAGCGAACTGCAGGGCTATCAGTGACTGGGTGTGAAGTGGTGCAAGGTGGGGAAGGAGGCAGCAACCTTCCCAGACTGATTTATAGGCTGGGTGGCTTCTCCTGACTCCACGCAGCACTGGAGCAAGCCACACCAGAGTAGTCACCAGACCCCTGTGATCTAGTTCCCTGAGACCTCTTAAACTCTCTCACCCGAGACAGGTGCAGACTGAGACAATTCATTTGGACATTTTTGAACTGAACCAATCACTTGAGGACAAATCAGGTGGTGCCCTAGGTGCACGGTTGTAGGAAGGTTTGATTTCTCTTTTCCAATTGTTTGCCGGTGGGGGGCAGGGTGACTTAATTGCTGATATTTCTCCACAGCTGAGACTTCAATCCAAAGTATCTGTTTCACTAGAGTGAAACAGAAACCAGCTGAAAACAAGGCAGAACCATTTAGCCCCACCACACCAGACAGGGCCCCAGTTTCTCAGGCCACAACACTGTACGGGCCCTTGACAAAGCCCCAGGGGAAAAAATCAGAGGGAGTAAAACAACCATGGGGCAGAATCAGTGGAAAAAAATCTGGTAACATGAATAACCAGAATAGATCAAACCCCCCCCCAAGGAAAGATATGGCAGATGCAATTGAAGATCCCATTCATAAACAACTGGCTGATATGTCAGAAATTGAATTCAGAATTTGGATTGCAGACAAGATTAACAAAGTGGAATTAGGAATTCGAGGAGAAATTCAAAAGTTGTCTCAAGAATTTAACGAATTTAAAGACAAAACCACCAAAGACTTAGACACACTGAAGCAAGAATTTGCAGCCGTCAAAGATATGAAAAATACAGTAGAATCCCTCAGTAACAGAATGGAGCAAGCAGAAGAAAGGATTTCTGACATTGAAGATAAAGCCTTTGAACACTCCCAAACTATCAAAGAGGAAGAGAAATGGAGAGCAAAAACAGATCACTAACTCAGAGAGCTCTGGGATAATTCGAAGAAGGCGAATATCCGAATCATAGGAGTTCCAGAAACAGATGAAGTGGCCTCGCTGGGCACACAGGCCCTTCTGCATGAAATTATGAAAGAGAATTTTCCAGACATGCCTAGAGATTCTGAAATTCAGACAGCGGACAGCTTCAGAATCCCAGCACGACTCAACCCCAATAAGACATCCCCCAGGCATATCATAATTAACTTCACTAAAGTTAATATGAAGGAGAAAATCCTCAAAGCTGCCAGGAGAAAGAAAACCATTACCTTTAAAGGCAAGAATATTAGAATGACTGCAGATCTCTCTGCTGAAACTTTTCAAGCCAGAAGAGGGTGGTCACCGACTTTTAATCTCCTAAAGCAAAATAACATTCAACCCCGCATCTTGTATCCAGCTAAACTGAGTTTCATTTATGATGGAGAAATTAAATACTTTAATAACATTCATATGTTCAAGTAATTTGCCATAACCAAACCAGCTCTTCAGGGTATTCTCAGACCTATCCTCCATAATGACCAACCCAATCCTATACCACAAAAGTAAACTCACTCAGAAACTTCGGATCAAACTCCAATTTCCACACTGGCGAAAGGATTAAAAATACCCACTGGACTTTTGAAAAACTCGATACCCAAAACTTCACCAGACTTATCAATATTCTCCATTAATGTGAACGGATTAAACTGTCCTCTAAAGAGGCATAGGTTAGCTGACTGGATACAAAAACTCAGGCCAGATATCTGTTGCATACAAGAATCACATCTTAACCTAAAAGACAAATACAGACACAGGGTGAAAGGATGGTCGTCCATATTTCAGGCAAATGGTAATCAGAAAAAAGCAGGTGTTGCAATTTTATTTGCAGAAACAATAGGCTTTAAACCAACAAAAGTAAGGAAGGACAAGAATGGTCACTTCATATTTGTTAAGGGTAATATTCACTATGATGAGATCTCAATTATTAATATCTATGCACCCAACCAGAATGCACCTCAATTTACAAGAGAAACTCTAACAGACATGCGCAACTTGATTTCCTCCAGCTCCATAATCGTCGGAGATTTCAACACTCCTTTGGCAGTGTTGGATCGATCCTCCAACAAGAAGCTGAGCAAAGAAATCTTAGATTTAAACCTAACCATCCAACTTTTGGATTTAGCAGACATCTACAGAACATTTCATCCCAACAAAACTGAATACACATACTTCTCATCAGCCCATGGAACTTACTCCAAAATCGATCACATCTTAGGTCACAAGTCTAACCTCAGTAAATTTAAAGGAATAGAAATTATTCCATGCATCTTCTCAGACCTCCATGGAATAAAACTTGAGCTGAGTAACAACAGGAATCTGCATACTCATACAAAAACATGGAAGTTAAATAACCTTATGCTGAATGATAGCTGGGTCAGAGATGAGATTAATAAAGAAATCGCCAATTTTTTGGAACAAAACAACAATGAAGACACGAACTATCAGACCCTCTGGGACACCGCAAAGGCAGTTCTAAGAGGGAAATTTATAGCACTGCAAGCCTTCCTCAAGAGAACGAAAGAGAGGAAGTTGACAACTTAATGGGACATCTCAAGCAACTGGAAAAGGAAGAATATTCCAACCCCAAACCCAGTACAAGAAAAGAAATAACCAAAATTAGAGCAGAATTTAATGGAATTGAAAACAAAAGAATAATACAACAGATCAATAAATCAAAAAGCTGGTTTTTCAAAAAGGTCAGTAAAATAGATAAACCTTTGGCCAACCTAATCAGGAGAAAAAGAGTAAAATCTCTAATCTCATCAATCAGAAACAACAAAGACAAAATAACAACAGACTCCTCAGAAATCCAAAAAATTCTTAATGAATATTACAAGAAACTTTATTCTCAGAAATATGAAAATCTGAAGGAAATTGACCAATACTTGGAAGCATGTCACCTTCCAAGACTTAGCCAGAATCAAGTGGAAATGTTGAACAGGCCCATTTCAAGTTTGGAAATAGAATCAACCATACAAAACCTCCCTAAAAAGAAAAGCCCAGGACCAGATGGTTTCACATCTGAATTCTACCAAACCTTTAAAGAGGAATTATTACCTATATTACTTAACCTGTTCCAAAAGGTAGAAAAAGAAGGAAGACTACCCAACACGTTCTATGAAGCAAACATCACCCTAATCCCCAAACCAGGGAAAGACCCAACAAGAAAAGAAAATTATAGACTGATATCACTATTGAATATAGATGCAAAAATATTCAACAAGATCCTAACAAACAGAATCCAGCAACACATCAAACAAATTATACATCATGACCAAGTCGGTTTTATCCCAGGATCTCAAGGCTGGTTCAATATACGTAAATCTATAAATGTAATCCAGCACATAAACAAATTAAAAAACAAAGACCATATGATTCTCTCAATTGATGCAGAAAAAGCTTTTGATAATATCCAGCATCCCTTCATGATCAGAACACTTAAGAAAATCTGTATAGAAGGGACATTTCTTAAACTGATAGAGACCATCTACAGCAAACCCACAGCCAATATCATATTGAATGGAGTTAAATTGGAATCATTTCCACTCAGATCAGGAACCAGACAAGGCTGCCCATTGTCTCCATTGCTTTTTAACATTGTAATGGAAGTTTTAGCCACTGCAATTAGGGAAGAAAAGGCAATCAAGGGTATCCATATAGGGTCAGAAGAGATCAAACTTTCACTCTTCGTGGATGATATGATAGTATATCTGGAAAACACTAGGGACTCTACTACAAAACTCTTAGAAGTGATCAAGGAATACAGCAGCATCTCAGGTTACAAAATCAACATTCATAAATTGGTAGCATTTATATATACCAACAACAGTCAAGTTGAAAAAACAGTTAAGGACTCTATCCCATTCACAGTAGTGCCAAAGAAGATGAAATATTTGGGAATTTATCTAACAGAGGACGTGAAAGATCTCTATAAAGAGAACTATGAAACTCTAAGAAAAGAAATAGCTGAAAATATTAACAAATGGAAAAACATACCATGCTCATGGCTGGGAAGAATCAACATAGTTCAAATGTCTATACTACCCAAAGCAATATATAATTTCAATGCAATCCCTATTAAAGCTCCACTGTCATACTTTAAAGATCTGGAAAAAACAATACTTCATTTTATATGGAATCAGAAAAAACCTCGAATAGCTAAGATATTACTCAGAAATAAAAACAAAGCAGGAGGAATTATGCTACCAGACCTCAGACTATACTACAAATCAATAGTGATCAAAACAGCATGGTATTGGCACAAAAACAGAGAGGTAGATGTCTGGAATAGAATAGAGAATCAAGATATGAATCCAGCTACTTACCGTTATTTAATCTTTGACAAGCCAATTAAAAACATTCAGTGGGGAAAAGATTCCCTATTTAACAAATGGTGCTTGGTGAACTGGCTGGCAACCTGTAAAAGACTGAAAGTGGACCCACACCTTTCACCATTAACTAAGATAGACTCTCACTGGATCAAAGATTTAAACTTAAGACATGAAACTATAAAAATTCTAGAGCAGAGTGCAGGGAAAACCCTTGAAGAAATCGGGATGGGTGATTATTTTATGGGGAGGACCCCCCGGGCAATTGAAGCAGCTTCAAAAATACACTACTGGGTCTTGATCAAACTAAAAAGCTTCTGCACAGCCAAGAACACAGTAAGTAAAGCAAGCAAACAGCCCTCAGAATGGAAGAAGACATTTGCGGGTTATGTCTCTGACAAAGGTTTAATAACCAGAATCCACAGAGAACTCAAACGCATTAGCAAGAATAGAACAAGGGATCCCATCACAGGCTGGGCAAGGGATTTGAAGAGAAACTTCTCTGAAGAAGACAGGCGTGCGGCCTTCAGACATATGAAAAAATGCTCATCATCTTTAATCATCAGAGAAATGCAAATCAAAACTACTTTGAGATACCATCTAACTCCAGTGAGACTAGCCTGTATCACAAAATCCCAATACCAGAGATGTTGGTGTGGATGTGGAGAAAAGGGAACACTTTTGCACTGCTGGTGGGAATGCAAATTAATACATTCCTTTTGGAAAGAGATATGGAGAACACTTAGAGATCTAAAAATAGATCTGCCATTCAATACTGTAATTCCTCTATGGGCATATACCCAGAAGACCAAAAATCATGTCATAACAAAGATATTTGTACCAGAATGTTTATTGCAGCCCAATTCATAATTGCTAATTCATAGAAGAAGCCCAGGTGCCCATCGATCCACGAATGGATTAATAAATTGTGGTATATGTACACCATGGAATATTATGGAGCCTTAAGAAAGATGGAGACTTTACCTCTTTGATGTTTACATGGATGGAGCTGGAACATATTCTTCTTAGTAAAGTATCTCTAGAATGGAGGAGAAAGTACCCAATGTACTCAGCCCTACTATGAGACTAATTTAGGGTTTTCACATGAAAGCTATAACCCAGTTACAACCTAAGAATAGGGGGAAGGGGGAAAGAGAGGGGAGGGAGAGGGGAGGTGGGTAGAGGGAAGGGGATTGGTGGGATTACACCAGCGGTGCATCTTACAAGGGTATATGTGAAACTTGGTAAATGGTCTGTGAAGCTAGTGAATGATGCCCCATGATCATATCAATGTACACAGCTATGATTTAATAAAAAAAAAAAAAAGAAAAGAAAAGCTAATCATGACTGCTAAGCTTATATTTTGGCTTGAGTGGGTCAGGGGCCAATTGGCCCAAAGGATATTGCCAGTCTCATTTTGCAGTGAATAGGTAATTTCTGTGTAGGATTGCTAAACTGCAGGGATTTTGAAATATTAGAAGAGGGTAGGGGGGTGGAAGTTGGCTTTGTAATTCCCCCTCTATACACCTATCTGCATTATCTCATTTGAGTCATTCAAGATTTGGACTTATGTATTTAAGTCGGTTCTGCTTTCATCTGGCTACTGGATATGTTTATAGTATAAAATTTTATATATTATTATTATAAGTATCCTGGGTACAAAGTGAACAGAAAGAGGAACCAAAAATAAATGCATGAATAAAAGTTTCCTAGATAGTATAAATGACAGAGGATACACAGGAAGAGTGACATCTAGGAGAACAGAGGTCTTCTCAAGGAGACCACAGGATACACCTGCAGGGTCCTCTCCATGGTAACTCAGCTCTTAGGAATATATAGACTTAACTTCCTGGAACCTGAAAATTTCCACTTCTGTGAAATCCTGGACTGTAGTTCTGAAGGGGCTTGAATGGTTTCTCCCACTTGATTAAATCTAGCCAGTAAGAAAGGTACCCATGGGTTGGAACATTTTGACTTAGAGATAAAAAGAAAAAGATCAAGTCTAGGAGCGAGGCCATTTTGAATTCTTCTATGCCATTAGCTCCACCAGCTGAATAAAAGCCTTTTTCTCTTAAATACAGTGTTTGGGTGCTCTTTTTCTCCATTGGGCCTCGTATTCCAGCAACATATGTTCCTGGGAATCACTCAGAAATAGAAGATAATAGATGAGAATGGTGAACAAAATTAACAAACCAATGATCTAAACTGAAGATTAGAAACAGTAGGTAAAGGGCTGTTCAGAAAAGCGTCAGGGAATTAGAGATGGAGTGGGTCTCCTATGTCAGGTATTTATGAAGCAGACAGAAAAGTTTGATTATAAGAAGCATCACCCAGCCGGTACTAGTGTTTGAAGCAAAAGAAACTAGTTTTGATGCTAGATTGAGCTTTTAATTCAGAGCAAATATTCTGCACTGCCTTCTAAGAAAGTTCAGGAGCATTGGAAATTCTAAGCCAGCTACCAGAGGAAGTAAGCAGTCCCAGAGATTTGCCATTATCATGCATCAAAGCAGTAAAAAAGAATGCACAGCACTTTCACTCTTTGTTGACTGAGAACAGGCTGTTATAAGATCAAGTGACCTCTTATACTGGTGAATGCCTTAGACCAATTTGGAGGGTTAGAGGTATCTGAGAAATCAAAACCAAACCCGAAACATAAATAGCAATGGATAACCTGGACAGGCTGCTTCCAATATGAGTACTCAGTGAATGAAGACCACCAGGAGTGATAATGGAGGTGGTTTAGCCTAACCCCAGCAAACTATATGGTCTGTGGGTTAAACCGAAGCCTTTTCTGTGTTTGTAAGTAAAAGTTTATTGGAGAACACCCTCATTCATTTATTTATATATTGTCTGTGACTGCTTTTGCACTATCATATCAGAGGTCAGTAATCACTGCAGTGACAACAAGGCCTGCAAAGCCAAAATATTTACTCCCTAGCTCTTATAGAAAAAGTTTGCTAACCCAGGCCTGATTCACCACCCAGTAACAATGCTTTTCAATACAAATGTATTTCCCATATTTGGAAAATGGAGATCAGTGCTCTACATGGAGATGGCGTCTGATGATGCTAATCCTTAGCATAAAGTATTAGTTTGCCCTATCAGAACAAAATCAATGTCTGAAGAAAATGGACAGGGGCCAGGAGAGGAAAGGAGAGGAAGCCAAAGGAAGGAAATCCAGGGGAGGAGAGGACACAGGAGGCCACATGCAGGAGAGGAGGAATGGTTTGCAATCTGGAGATATGTTGTATTTAGTACCATTTGCTTCCCATGGCCACTTTGCTTATATCTTTGTGATCTATATGCCATTATTCACAGTAAAGTCATCCTATTTTAAATTAGTTGAAAGCAGATTTTGCTGATGGGCAAATGAAAAACTCCCCATCCGTTTAGCTTATCTGATAACTCAAAGTGGTAGTAGTGTGGGTAGCAATAAACCTTAAACCAGAATGCTGGCATTGCCTAAATTCTGGTTGCCAAACTAGCAGTGTGAAAAATTTCAAGAAGGGCTAAAAAAACAAACAATGGTGTTGAAAAGTCCCTTTAAAAATGGAACAATCATCTGGGCATGGTGTCATGGACCTGTACTTCTACTGGGGGAACTGAGGCAGGAAGATTGCTTGGGCTCAGGAATTGAAGGTTATTGTGAACTGTGATTGTACCACTGCATGTCAGCCCTATGACAAAGTAAAACCCTAACTCTTGGAAAATAAATGGAAGTATGGAGTAAGATTTAGCAGAAGACTCCTTCTTCCCACTATTGAAAGAAAGATTACATATTTATATTAGACTGTTAGACCTGTAAGTGACAGACAATTTTATGCTGTTTTTTTTATTTGTAATTTTTATCAGAATTGATTAAAGGAAATTGTCAGTAAGAGCTCCAATAATATAAACTGTTAGGCTTGCTATCAAAATCACAATGGCTACACTTAGTAGATTAAAAATAAAAGTTTACTTCATGCCATGTTACATGTGTAGGACAGTTTTATTACATATACTTTAACATATATTTATGACATTCCTTAAGTTTGTTAACGTACTTGGCAGTCCAAAGCCTGCTATCAAATAACCAAATAGGCTCCTTTGTATCCTAAAGCACTAACACTGTGCGCTAAAAGTAATACAGCTAGTTAAATGAAAGGAAAACTAGCTCCTTGAGGTTATTCCATTTTATATAAAACACACTAATAGGTATGTAGCTGGGTGAATATAATAGTTTCTGTGGGAAACAATTTAAAGCCTAAGCAAATGAAAATATTGATTTTTACTGGGTCTTTAAATTCAACCTAAATAAGCAACATATGAGTGCTTACTATATAACAAGCAATGTGCAATGTCACTGGGGAAACATCATGAAGAAATAAGACATATACTTGCACTCCAAAAGCATCTAACTGCTCAGAAAAAGAGTCCAACGAAAAATAATGAAATTTAAGATGGAAGTTTTAAATAAATTAGTGATAAGAACCAAATACTGTACAAATAAAAAGTAAACTATGACCTTCATTCAACTGAAACCTCAATATCTTGGAAATTGTGCTCATTTTCTCTTTATCTCTTTCTAAAGATACTCACCATAGTGATAAATGTTCATGCAAAATGTCATATTTTCATCTATATCAATGAAATAACTATTTTTCCAATTTTTTCCCTAAACCTAAAACTTCCCTGAAAAATCACATCTGTTGGAAAGTATCTCACTTTTGCATTTTCTCAGAGTGAGACTGTCTGATTGGAAACCCCCAATTAATTGAATACAATATAAGTTCTGCCCTGTTGTTCAAGTGCAGATTTGCTGAATAAATTGTATAATTTTTACTGACATCTCCTGAAGGCAGCAGTGTGTTCTTTGCCTTCTTTTAATTGGCAAATAAATAAGAAATTTTTACGTTTAGAGAAAGTTCTTGGTGTCTGCCCAGGCTGCCAGGAGGAAGCACAGTGTTACCATCATAGCTCACAGCAATCTTGAACTCCTGGGCTCAGACCATCTTCCCAGGTCAGCCTCCTGAGTAGCGGGGACTACAGGCCTGTGCCATTTTGCATGTTGGCTGATTGCGTGTGTGTGTGTGTGTGTGTGTGTGTGTGTGTGTGTGTGTGTGTGTGTGTGTGTGTGTCTAGAGATGCTAAGGTGCCCTCCAGAAACATGCTGGTCTCAAAATTCTGGCTTCAAATGATTCTTCCAACTTGGCCTGCAAGGGGCTGGGGTTACAAGCATGAGCTGCAGTGCTCTGCCAGAAATACATTTTAATGTCCACTGTATGTTTTTGGACTACATCTTGACCTTCATCTTTCGGTGATATTTTATTCTTAAATTTTTATAGCAACATTTCTTAGAGTTTCTTCTTCTTACAGAAGACTTTAGGTAATCAAGGAAATAACCTAATACATTTAACAATTAACAGTTATTTCTCCTAGATGATGGTCAGGACACTCTGAAAGTCAATGCCAATTGTTACTTTGAAGCACTCAAGACCTTTTGATTCTACTCCAACTATACTGTGCATAGTCAGATGCTTTCCACAGCTCTTTCATCTCCCTCCCCCACCTTAGCCCTCCCATTGTTTTAATCTACTGCACACCCTGCTTATATTTCTTATGCTCCTTCTGTGAAATACTGTCAACATTAAAGGGCTCGTTAGCTCTGAGAGTAAGTTCTTATGTGCTAGAGTCTGATAGGAATAAGTGGATTATGCCTGGTTTGATGAAGACTGGACAGTAAAGCAGAAGTGGAATTGAACAAGGAAGATGTGGCTTAATGGTAGTAAATGGAATTTAGCAAGCAGTGTTTGTTCAGATTCGTTTCTGTGTTCCTTTGTCTTTAGGACAAAGAGGTTCCTTTCCTTAGGGTACCAAAAGGCATGTCTCAAATGAAGACTTCAGGCCCACTTTAGGGAAAGGGTAGAGAATTCTTTCATGGTTTGCTTCCTGGACTAGGCTGGGAGAAAGTCAGAGAGAACTTCTACTTCTGCTCTTTCCTTAAATTCCAAGGGATCACTTTTTTGGATAGTATTCCCAACCCCCATTGCCATTTTAAAGTTTTAACATATGTGCAAAAAGATATGTATAAAATCTGGGTGGGAATGTGGATGACACTTTGATAGCAGCGTATGATTGAACATAAGAGATACGAGAAGATATTTTCTCTTATAAAACCACGTAAGTGATAGAAAATTATAAATTTTAAAGCTCTATCTATATGTAGATGATCACCAACTTAAGATGGTTTGACCTAACAACTTTCCAACTTTTGATGGCACAAGAAACAATAAGCATTCAGTAGAAACTGTACTTTGAGTACCCATACAACCATTCTAATTATCACTTTCAATATGGTATTTAATTGAATGTGAAATATTTTTAATACTTATTATAAAATAAACTTTGTGTGAGATGACTTTTCCCAACTGTAGACTCTTGTAAGTGTTCAGAGCATGTTCAAGGGGGGCTGGGCTGAGCTACTGTGTTTAGTAGTTTAGGTGTATTAAATGCATGTTCTAATTTATGATATTTTAAATTTAAAATGGGTTTATTGGGATATGATCCTATTGTAAGTTGACAAACAGCTATACTCGCAAAATAGTTAACTGATAAAAATCAGTAAAAACCATTAATTCGCTTTTTGTGCTACATATTATTTTCTAACTATTTGATTCTGACTTCTAGAATATCATCTAAAATTAGTTCATTGAATTTTCAAAATGAAATGAAATCTCAAATCCATCTCTAGATAGTTTGTAGTAATTTCTAAAATAAAAGAAAATTGTGATCTTATGCCAGTGGCCATATTTGTTCTCTGGGGCTTATACCATTGTTACTCTAAAGGCCAAAGTCATTGTCTAATACAAAATTATAGTTTTTATCTTTAAAAGAATTTACTACTTATTACGGTCATAAACATAGTACTCTAAAATATATTTTTTAGAAAATATTTTAATTCTTGTGTATACACAGCTGAAATTAAACTCCAGTTTTAAGAACAGGCTTCTCAATTTGTTCTGCAGGGTATGATTTAAAAATAAAGTTTTCAAATATGTGAACATAGACATTATTGCTAATGACATGTTCAAATATCTCTCGTCTGTCTTACAGGGTTTAGATAATTTTGGAAGAAGGAATTATTTTAATGTAAATCCATAAAACAATGTTTAACATATGTGAGAATGCCTGTAATATTTCTGGCGGTATGACCTGCTAAGGGGCAGACCCTTGGGACAGATCCTTGGAAGACACCCATGTAGGGAAATTCTTTTTAAATTGTCTGTGCAGAAGATAAGACATTGAGAGGCACTATTTGTATTAATACCCCCCAGGGTAGAAATTGGAACTGCTCTTTCCTCACATGTCTTTGTATACAAAGCAGTATGATAAATCCCTTGTTCTTATATATATAGACATATATTCATACACATATAATATGAAACATATATATGAAAACTGAGGTGACTAAATAAATGCCTGTTTCATTCCATCATTAAATATGAATTCAGAGTTGTTTTTTACTTAACCAGTTATTGGGTATCACAACACGGAGCCTATTGCTTTTAAACATGAAAACTGAATTTTGGTGAAGTTAAATAACATAAGGAATATAGCAGATAAGTAAGCGGTGTGTTTTCTTGAGTCCAAGTCAAGTGCTCTATTTGTGGAAAGTAATTTTTCTCTATTACATGCAGAGACTTTAGCAGACACATTTAATATAACCGGTAACCTTCCTTTCTTTTTTTTAATGTTGCCAGTATAGCGTCTTATGACATTTTTGGTAGAGGACTATTAACCCTCAACCATGGATTCTATAGGAAGAATATCAAGGCTCTACCTTCCCCCAATGTTAGAATGTTGCTGTGTTTCCTTCCATTTTTTTTTTCCTTGACTAGGCAAGCTCAACTCTAATATAGTGAATATAGACATCTGGCTCTTCTTACCGGCTAAACCACGGCTGTCCAGTTTATTTATGGACACACACACACACATAAGCCCATCAAGATGCAGGTTCTAGAAAGGCAGGACCATTGTGGGGCTTTTCTCCTATTCTACTTCTCAGGAGTTCAACAAACCTGGGCTCCTGATCTCTGCTTGTTACCCTCTCTCCCTCCCTTGCCTGTCTCATACCCACACCTCTCCAAGGCCAGCACCTGCCCCCTGCCCCCCACCTGTCCCCAGGGCTGTACGCAGCAAAGGTCTGGGGAGGAAACTCAGCAGAACTGGATTCTACCTCAATGTTGATGTGAATTTGCTGTGTAACCCTGATGTTTTTTGAGGTCAGGGCCCTTGTGGGAAAACTGAGAAAGCTGCACACTAAGAGCTGTCATTTGACTGTTGTGGCTGTAGCACAATCCAGCTTTCACAGAGAGGAAAACCAGGAAAAAGTGGTTTCCAATTTGGCCCAGTCAGGTGTGTGCAGGGCCAGCTGGTAAGCATTGGGTAGAAACTGCACCTGCAGGTTCCTTACTACAAAGCACTGTAAAGTCCAGGCTTAGACATGGAGGCTGGGATGAGGGCAGAGATGCCATGGCTTCCCAGAGAAGCAACAAGCCAAGGCTACAAAGGCAGCTCCTGGGAACAGGATGCTTAGCCACCTGTAGAGACTGACCAGCGGGGGCTTACATACACAGTTAGGACACCTCCAACTCCTTGCAGCTGAGCAGCCCACCTGTGTGCTGTGGCAGGTTAGGACTTGAGTGGAGATGGTGGGGAACAGTCTGTCTTCTGGGAAAGGTGAGAAGCCCTGACATTAAATTTGGGTGGTTTTGCTGAACTCTAGCACAATCTTGCATCCTTGAACAACCCTCGTCTTTATATAATAATGTTCACTATTCTGTGCAAACACAGCTTCCACTTACACACACATATGTACCCAGCACTGTTCTAAGTGATCTACATCTATGTACTCCCTAATAGCCCTCTGAGGTGGATGGTGGGTTGAAAACAGAAAACCTCATGTCCGTAGGGCAAATCTCAGCAAGTTTATGTGGTTCATCCTAATATTATTATGTCCACTTTACAAATAAGGCCAAGATTAGACATCAAATTGCCCAACATCACATACTGCAGTCCTTCTTTCAGATACATTGCTTTACCAAAGGCTTGGCAAGCAGAGCCAGGTGGTTTCATTGGTCTGTCTGCACCCCAAGCAAGCCAGGTATCCCTCTGTCTATACAGTGGCCATGGGTTCCCCAGCTCATGTGGTCTCCTAGCCCAGGTAGAGACTGTAGAGCTTCCAAGGGTGTAGCCCACTCCTCTGCCCAGCCCCACCAGGACCCTTACAGCTTACCTCTCCATATTACTATCACTGGCCACCTCTTCCAAGTCTGCCTGCAGGTCAGCAAACCACTAGATCAGGCATCCTCAAACTTTTTAAACAGGGGGCCAATTCACTGTCCCTCAGACGGTTGGAGGGCCGGACTATAGTTTTTTTAAAAAAAAAAACAACTATGAACAAATTCCTATGCACACTATACATATCTTATTTTGAAGTAAAAAACAAAATGGGAACAAATACAATTCACACGGCTTCATGTGGCCCACGGGCCGCAGTTTGAGGATGCCTGCACTAGATCTGTGGTTCTCAACCTTCCTAATGCTGCGACCCTTTACTACAGTTCCTGTGAGTCGCAACCCACAGGTTGAGCACTGCTGCACTAGATGAACGTCTACAAGTCTGTCTGGAGGGTCTGCCTCACTGTTACAAGCTCCTCCACGTACTTCTCCCGGAGAGAGACCATGTCATGCACACTCTGGCCTTAGATAAGATCCCTACCCACCTATCTACACATTCTCTGGGGAGGAGACACACCCTCAGCCATGCCAGGTGCCCAGTGAGCATCCGTGACATTGTGGGTGCTCCATGAGAGGCTCTCTGCGAAGTGCTTGATCAAACCTTCAGCCAGGTGCTCTGCATTTTATAGAGGAGGAAATGGGTGTCCCAGGGCATGGGTCAGGGACACATAGCTTCCTCATCCATGCAGTAGACGCTGCACCTAGTGTGCCCAACAATGCTCTGGGTCTGCACTGCCACGCTGTCCGGCACTCTGTGTGCTCAGCCCATCTCAGATGGATGACTAAACAGACACAAGGGTCACAGAAACAAGTTTTAGAGGAATAACCCACAGGATGGATGGAATGGGGGGGTGGGAGGAGAGGTAGGGTGCATGCAGAACCAAGAATAGTTTCCATTCAGCCCTGTGCCCTGGGTGCCGCACTTTGATCTCCCCAAGATCAGCAAAGGCAAAGATGGAAAGCCTTGGCAGGGCTCCCACCAGAACAGGCAAAGACGACAGGCTGCCTTTTGTGGCCAGTGCTGTGTTGAGTGTTTTAGAGTCATGCCTTTACTTGTGCCTCACAAGCCTGGTAGATGAGTTGACTATTCTCACGCCCATTTTACAGATGAGGAACTGAGGCATTGAGAAGCGAAGATTTTGTGGCAGGGCTGGACCTCGAGCTCAACATCTGACTCCCCCTCAGTGCTCCTTCCCTGTGCTCAGTACTCCCTGGGACTGCCCTAAACTTTGTCTAGAGTCAGTGAAATCTGTTCCATCCATTCACACACACCCCTACCCTTCCATGTAATGACTATCAACTGAGGGTAACTTCAGAACCAGCGTCCCCCACCCCAGGGGACATTTGGTGCTGTCTGAAGAAATTTTTGCCTGTCACAAATTGAGGGACACTACTGGCATCTAGTGGATAGAGACCAAAGCTGTTGCTCAACATCGTACAACACATAGGACAGACCCTATGGCAAAGAATTATCTGGCTCAAATGTCAATAGTGCTGAGTCCGGTTAAACCCAGAATTCCACTTTCTGTGGAATTAATCCTAGGAGGGTGAAATCAAAAGGCAGAGCACAGCTCTGTATCTGAGGAGGCCTGGAGTGGTGCTGTTGATAACAGGAGATGCTGAAAGCTCCTTCATCACAAAGCAATTGGGAATAGTTAGGGAATCACAGTGTGTCACTTTGAAGCTATTAGGCAGGCATTAAAATTGGAAATAGAATTGTGGGAGGTAGCATGGAACGCTTCTGTGAAATAATGGGAAGCAAACACAACAGAGCAGAGGAACATCATGTCTGAATTTTGCAAACAACATGCACACTCACTCAGAGAGTTGAGAGTATTTACGGACGGGGTGAAGTGTGGCTATTGGATGGGATTTTTCCTGTAAGAGGTTCTAACTATGTGAAGTTTATTTTTGGACTGTTGCTTAAAGGAACACACATGTATCAACCGAGGAGAGTGTGGATGGGGATTAGGAACACAGAATGTGAGGATTCAGGATCAGATGTAAGTTCAATTCCCAGCTCCCCACAGAACTCACTAGCTGTGTGACCATGAATGGCTCACAGCCCCTCCCCGAGGCTGGGGTCATTCTGCTTTATTTGGTAGATGAGGAAACTAAGGCTGGTGAGGCTATTCAGGGCAAGTAAGGAATAGAGCCCTGGTCTTCCGGGTTCCCTGTCCAGGGATCTTTCTAGGGCAATGAGTGCCCCACTCCAAAGGAAGACAGAGAGGACCAGGGCAGCTCCCATCATAGAGACACACTCAGCTCTGCCCTGCAGATCAGCTGGTTCCCTCACAAAACTGCAAGTCTGTGCTTCTCAAATGATTTGGACTCTCCTAATTTTAAAGAGAAAGAGAGAGGGAGACATGGAGAGGCAGCAGGAAAAACTGAGCCAGCTCGAGAGTCTGCCAAGCTGTTGAGAGAGGGAAGGGGTGGTGTGGAGGGAAGCTGAGTCTGCGTGAGACGGGGCTGACAGTACATTGTGGTTGATTGAAATTGGAACTGTGAAATCCCCATCTTGGGCCCCCAGGCTGGAGGCCAGCAGCTGTCAGAGAAAATAAAGGACACTGAGGGATAGAGAGGGGGTGCTCACCGCAGGACATCACCATGTCAGCTCATAAATGCACCTTGAAAGTGTCTGCCTAAAAAATCCTCACAGTTTACAAGAGGATTTGCCCACACTCATCTCTGAGGGCCAGAGCAGCAAAATGTCCTGTTCAACGTCACACAGCTGGGGGGTGAAAAAGATGAGATGAGCATCCAGGTCTTGGGTTCCAACACATGAGAAAGGAGTGCAGACGTCCCCTCCCATTTACGTTTGGGTTAACCTGGCCCATCTCAGTTCATGGGGAATCAGGAAAGGTCTAAAGTTTAACCCTTGGGGAACCTCGTAGTGGGTAGAGGAGAGAGAGAGACAGACCCTGGGTCCTGGGGGAGGGAGGGCTGGTCTGGGACCAAACATGTGGGTAGAGGAAATAGGGCCCTGAAAAGAGTCAAGTCTCTGGAGCCCAGCTGCCTGAGCTCAAGTTCCAACTCTGGTACTCACTGGCTGTGTGACCTTCTGCAAGTTACTTAACCTCCCTGACCTTCAGTTGTCTCAATGGTAAATGGGGGCAATCTTCCCAGGGCTGTTGTGAGGAGTAACTGAGTTTGGCAGATCAAATGCCAAGAGTGGCATTGCTATCATTTAATTCTTGGGGGGAAATGAGGAGCCTCAGAAAGGGCAGATTCACTCCCACATCACTGAGATTAGAATGCAGGACTCTGGCTCCAACGCTTTTTCATCATCCTGCAGAGAAAGGATATGAACAAAAAATGAGGGCAGCATAGAACATGAATTATCTAGACAGAGTGAGAAGAGGTGAGGCTAAGAAAGCTATCAGTAGAGGGCAGTACATTTACCAAGGAGGAAGTCTGGGGACCTGCCACCAGCCCTTCCGCTCCAGTGCCCACCTGCTGCTCTGCTGGGTTTGTGCCTCACACTCAGTGGGAACACTCCAAGGAGAGGAATTTGAGAAATAGTGTCTGTGTAATCAGCAGGAAGGCACAGCCAGCCTAAGCCAAAAAGGAAAAGCTGAGAAGTTGGTGCGTCCAAGGGACATCAACAGTGTTGTCCAGCACAAGCTAGCTTTGTGGAGGAGGGGAGTTCCTAATGGGATCCAGAAGGGGAAGGTATAGCTGTTCAAGCAAGACCCAGCAAAGGAGAAATACCCTGGCTTTCCTCCTCCTTCTCCTTTAATTGTCCATCATTGCTAGAATCATTGGCTGAACCCATCAGAAGGCAAGAAACAGGAAACAAAGTTGTTTCTCTGTAATTACGCAGCAGAGTGAAAAAGTGCGGAGAATGGATGTGAGAGTGAGCAGGCAAAATCACTTACAAGGAGTGTAAAAACATCCAGGATCTAGCCAGGCTTTATTATTAAAGACAGTTTATGTTAGCTTGGCACCTGTAGCTCAGCAGTTAGGGCGCCAGCCACATCCATCAGGGCTGGCAGGTTCAAACCCAGCCTGGGCCTGACAAACAAGAATAACAACAACAACAACTAAAATAGCCGGGCATTGTGGTAGGCACCTGTAGTCCCAGCTACTTAGGAGGCTGAGGCAAGGGGAGTTTGAGGTTGCTGTGAGCTGTGACTCCACAGCACTCTACCAAGGGCAACACAATGAGACTCTGTCTCAAAAAAAAAAAAAAAAAAAAAAAAGATTATGTTGTTTTCAGTTTGTAAAAAGTCACTTAACTGTTTACTTAGAAGATATGCACACTCTCTATATATGTATTTCAGAAAAAAAGTTATAAGACATCCAGAATGACGACTTTCAAGGGCTATAGAACCAAATGCTGAGTTACAGATTCCTATTCTGTATTAGTTACTTACTGCTGCAGAACAAATTACTTCAACAGTTCTTGCATTGAAAGGTCAAATATCATTTATTATTGATCATGGTTATTGCAGGTTGACAATTCAGGAGGGGCCTGTTTGGGTGCTTCTGGCCCAAAAGACCGTGGTGGGCTGAATAAAGGCTTTCCAAAGATGTCCATGCTCTAATCCAGGAACATGCAATTATGTTACCTTATATGCAAAAGGCATTTTACAGATGCGATTGAGTTCAGGATCTTGAGTTCGGGAGATTATCCAGGTGGGCCCTACATGGAATCACAAGGGTTCTTCTAAGAGGGTGGGGAGAGTCTTAAGGAAGGAAAACCCAGCAACATGGAGATGGAAGAAGAGTTTGTTGTGACGCAGCCCAGATCTCAGAAAGGCTGGCTGCCCCTAGAAGATGGAAGAAGCTGGAACAGATCAGCCCATTGGGCCTTCAGAAGAAATCAATCCTGACTACACCTTTGTTTTTTTAATCCCTAATGACTAATTTTGGACTTCTGACCTCTAGGATTATAAAAGAATAAACTTACATTGTTTTAGCTGCTACACTTGGGCTTACTTGCTGCTGCAGCAATGGGGAGCTAATTCAGGTTCTCTCACTATGTCAGAATCAAGACATCATGTGAGGCTGTGGTTGTCTGGAGGCCTGACTGGGGCAGGAGGGTCCCCTTCTGACAAGGCTCACTGACATGGTGACTGGCTGGAGGCCTCAGTTCTCTGCCCCTTTGGGGCTTGAGTGTCCCTGTTACATGGTGGCTGGTTATCTCACAGCAAGTGCTCAAGGAGAGGACAAGGTATCAGCCAAATGTCTTTTATAACCTAGCTTCAGAAGGGATGCCCCATAACTATAGACATAATCTATAGGTCGCCCAGACCAGCTCTGCTCCAGTAAGGGAAAGGGCAACACAGGCTGTGAAGGGCTGAATCAAAGGTCATTGGGAACCATCCCAGAGGCTGGCTACCACAGTAATGTCACAAGTTCCTCACAGTCAGACCCCAGTTCCATGGACTCCCACACCAACACAGGAAGTCCCTGTAGCCACTCTGTCCCTCTGTTCTTTTAAAACAAATCTGTTTATGGGTTGACTTGTGTACCCAGGAAAGACAGGTCAAATCCTTATTGTTGATTCCTCCGAATGTCACTGTGTTTGAACATGAGGGTCTTCATACAATACCCAATGTACTCACCCTTATTATGAAACTAATGTAGGACCTTCACATGAAAGCTATAACCCAGTTACAACCTAAGAATAGGGACAAGGAGGACAGGGAGAGGAGGGAGGGGGGAGGGAGATGGAGGGAGGGGGATTAATATGATTACACCAGTGGTGCATCTTACAAGGGTATATGTGAATCTTAGTAAATGTGGAATGTAAAGGTCTTAGCAAAATAACTAAGAAAATGCCAGGATGGCTATGTTAACTAGTGTGATGAAAATGTGTCAAATGGTCTATGAACCAAGTAGATGGTGCCCCATGATCATACTAATGTACACAGCTTTGATTTAATAAAAAAATAAAAAAATAAATAAAATAAATAAATAATCTTATGCTGAATGATAGCTTAGTCACGGACGAGATTAAGAAGAAAATTACCAATTTCTATTGGAACAGAGCGATAATGAAAACATGAATTATCAGAACTTGTGAGAAACTTCAAAGGCATTCGTAAGAGGGAAATATATATTGTTGCAAGCCTTCCCCAAGAGAATGGAAAGAGAAGTCAACATCTCTTTGAGAAGCAACTGAAAAAGGAAGAACATTCCAACCCAAACCCAGCAGAAGAAAAGAAATAACCACAATTAGAGCGTAATTAAATGAAATTAAAAACAAAAGAGTCATTCAAAAGATCAATGAATCAAAAAGTTGTTTTTTTGAAAAGATTAATAAAATTGATAAACCTTTGGCTAACCTAACCAAAAACAGAGAAGTAAAATCCCAAATATATTTAATCAGAAATAACAAAGGCAAAATAATAGACACCTCAGAAGTTCAAAAAATCCTTTATGAATATTATAAATACTCTATTCCCAGAGATATGAAAATCTGAAAGAAATAGACCAATAGCATGCCATCTTCCTAGGCTCAGCCAGACAGAATTGGAAATGTTGAATAGACCTATAACAGGTACTGAAATTGCATCAGTTATACGAAATCTCCCAAAAAAGAAAAGTGCGGGACCAGTTGGCTTCAAAGCAGAATTCTAACAAACCTTTGAAGAGCAACTACTACCTATATTACATAACCTTTTTTCCACAAAATAAAAAAAAAGAGGGACTATTCCCCAACACATTCTATGAAGCAAATATCACCCTGATTCCCAAATCAGGAAAAGACCCAACAAGAAAAGAAAATTGTAGACCAATTTCTTTAATGAATATAGATGCAAAAATATTCAATAAGATCCTAGCAAACAGAATCTGGCAACACACTGAACAAAGTATACATCATGACCAACTTGGATTTATCCCAGGGTCTCTAGTTTGGTTCAATATATATAAATCTATAAATATAATACATCACATAAACAAAATAAAAAATGAAGACCATATAATTCTCTCAAATGATCCAGAAAAAGCTTTTGATAATATTCAACTTCCTTTCATGATCAGAACACTTAAGAAAATAGGTACAGAATGGACATTTCATAAACCAATGGAAGCCATCTACAATGAACCCAAAGCCAATATCGCATTGAATGCGGTAAAATTGAACACATGTCCACTCAGATTAGGAACCAGGCAAGGATGCTCATTGTCTCCACTGCTATTTAACATTGTAATGGAAACCTGAGCCATCTCAATCATGCAAGAGAAGGTAATCAAGGGTATCCAGATAGGGTCAGAGGAGATCAAACTTTCACTCTTCGCAGATGATATGATTTTATACCTGGAAAACCCCAAGGATTCAACAACAAAACTCTTAGAAGTGATCAAGGAACACAGCAGCATCTCAGGATAAAAATCAACACTCACAAATCAGTAGCTCATATATATATATCAACAATAATCAAGCCGAAAAAACAGTCCCAGACTCTATCCCTTTTAAAGTAGTGCCAAAGCAGATGAAATGTCTGGGAATTTACCTAACAAAAGACATGAAATATCTCTATAAGGAGAATAATGAAATTCTGAGAAAAGAAATAGCTGAAGATGTTAACAAATGAAAAAACATACCATACTCATGGCTGGGAATAATCAACATTGTTAAAATGTCCATTGTACCCAAAGCAATATACAAATTTAATGCAATCCCTATTAAAGCAACTCTGTCAAACTTTTAAGAACTGGAAAAAACAGTACTTCATTTTATGTGGAATAAAAAAAAAAAAAAACTCAAATAGCCAAGACACTACTCAGAAATAAAAACAAATCAGGAGGAATTGTGCTATGTAAATCTATAGTGATCAAAACAGCATGGTACTGGCACAAAAATAGAGAGGTAGATGTACGGAACAGAATTGAAGACCAAGAGGTGACCCCAGACACTGACCATCATTTGATCTTTGGTAAGCCTATCAAAAACATAAATTGGGGGAAAGATTCCCTGTTTAACAAATGGTGCTGGGTGAATTGTCTGGAGACTTGTAGAAGACTGAAACTGGACCCACACCATTTGCCGTTATAAAAAATTGATTCTCACTGGATAAGAGATTTAAACTTAATGAAGATTCTTGTAGAGAGTTCAGGGGAAACACTTGAAGAAAATGGCCTGGGAGAACACTTTACGAGGAGGACCCCCCTGGGCAATTGAAGCAACACCAAATATATATTACTGGGATCTGACCACAGCCAAGAGCACAGTAAGTAAAGCAAGCAGACAGCCCTCAGAATGGGAGAAGATATTTGCAGGTTATGTCTCTGACAAAGGTTTGATAACCAGAATCCACAGAGAACTCAAACTTATGAATAAGAAAAGAACAAGTAATCCCATTTCATTGTGGGCAAGAGACTTGAACAGAAGCTTCTCTGCAGAAGACAGGTGCATGGTCTACAGACGCATGAAAAAATGCTCATTATTGTTAATCGTCAGAGAAATGCAAATCAAAACCACTTTGAAATATCATCTAACTCCTGTAAGAGTTGCCCAAATAACAAAATCCCGAAACTACAGATGTTGGCATGGATGTGGAGAGAAGCGAACACTTCTGCACTGCTGGTGAGAATGAAAACTAATATGTCCCTTCTGGAAAGAAGTTTGGAGAACACTTAGGAAACTAAATATAGACCTGCCATTCTATCCTGTAATTCCTCTATTAGGTATATATCCAGATGACCAGATGTCACTTTACAACAAAGATCTTTGCACAAGGATGTTTATTACAGACCAATTCATAATCACCAACTTAGGGAAATAGCCCAGGTGCCCATTGACCCATGAATGGATTAACAAATTGTGGTATATGTATACCATGGAATATTATGCAGCCATAAAAGATGGAGACTTTACCTCTTTTATGTTTACATGGATGGAGCTGGATCATATTCTTCTTAGTAAAGTATCTCAAGAAGGGACATTTCTTAAACTATAGAGGCCATCTATAGCAAACCCATAGCCAATATCGTATTGAATGGAGTTAAACTGAAATCATTTCCACTTAGATCAGGAACCAGGCAAGGTTGCCCATTGTCTCAATTGCTCTTTAACATTGCAATGGACGTTTTAGCCATTGCAATTAGGGAAGAAAAGGCGATCAAGGGTATCCACATAGGGTCAGAAGAGATCAAACTTTCACTCTTCACAGATGATATGATCATATATCTGGAAAACACTAGGGATTCTACTACAAAACTTTTAGAAGTGATCAAGGAATACAGCAATGTCTCAGGCTACAAAATCAACACCCATAAATCTATAGCCTTTATATATACCAACAATAACCAAGCCGAAAAAACAGTCAAGGACTCTATTCCTTTCACTGTAGTGCCAAAGAAGATGAAATATTTGGGAGTATACCTAACAAAGGATGTGAAAGATCTCTACAAAGAGAACTATGAAACATTAAGAAAAGAAATAGCCAAAGATGTTAACAGATGGAAAAACATACCATGCTCATGGCTGGGAAGAATGAACATTGTTTTTTTTTTTTAAAGATATTTATTTATTTTATTTTTATTTTATTTTTTTTGTGTGTTTTTTTTTGGCCAGGGCTGGGTTTGAACCCGCCACCTCCGGCATATGGGACCGGCACCCTACTCCTTGAGCCACAGGCACCACCCAGAATGAACATTGTTAAAATGTGCCTACTACCCAAAGCAATATATAATTTTAATGCAATTCCTATTAAAGCTCCATTGTGACATTTTAAAGATCTTGAAAAAATAATAATTAGTTTTATATGGAATCAGAAAAAACCTCGAATAGCCAAAACATTACTCAGCAATAAAACCACACCAGGAGAAATCATGCTACCAGACCTGAGACTGTACTATAAATTGATAGTGATCAAAACAGCACGGTACTGGCACAAAAACAGAGAAATAGATGTCTGGAACAGAATAGAGAACCAAGAGATGAATCCAGCTACTTATCGTTATTTGATCTTTGACAAGCCAATTAAAAACATTCAGTGGGGAAAAGATTCCCTATTTAACAAATAGTGCTGGGTGAACTGGCTGGCAAGCTGTAGAAGATTGAAACTGGACCCACACCTTTCACCACTAACTAAGATAGACTCTCACTGGATCAAAGATTTAAATTTAAGACATGAAACTATAAAAATACTTGAAGAAAGTGCAGGGAAAACTCTTGAAGGAATTGGCTTGGATGAATATTTTATGAGGAGGACTCCCCAGGCAATTGAACCAGTATCAAAAATACACTACTGGGACCTGATCAAACTAAAAAGCTTCTGCACAGACAAGAACATAGTAAGTATAGCAAGCAGACATGCCTCAGAATGGGAGAAAATATTTTCAGGTTATACCTCCGATAAAGATAACCAGAATCCACAGAGAACTCAAACTTATTAGCAAGAAAAGAACACATGACCCCATCTCAGGGTGGGCAAGGGACTTGAAGAGAAACTTCTGCAAAGAAGACAGACGCACAATCTACTAACACATGAAAAAAACCTCATCATCCTTAATCAACAGAGAAATGCAAATCAAAACTACCTTGAGATATCACTTAACCCCAGTAAGAGTAGCCCACATAACAAAATCCTGAAACCAGAGATGCTGGCGTGGATGTGGAGAAAAGGGCACACTTCTTTACTGCTAGTTGGAATGCACACTAACACGTCCTATCTGGAAAGATGTTTGGAGAATACTTAGAGACCTAAAAATAGACCTGCCATTGAATCCTATAATTCCTTTACTAGGTTTATACCCAGAAGACCAAAAATCACAATATAACAAAGACATCTGTACCAGAATGCTTATTGCAGCCCAATTCATAATCGCTAAGTCATGGAAGAAGCCCAAGTGCCCATCGACCCATGAATGGACTAGCAAATTGAGGTACATGTATACCATGGAATATTATGCAGCCTTAAAGAAAGATGGAGACTTTACCTCTTTCATGTTTACATGGATGGAGCTGGAACATATTCTTCTTAGCACAGTCTCAGGAATAGAAGAAAAAGTATCCAATGTACTCAGCTCTACTATGAAGCTAAATTATAGCTTTCACATGAAGGCTATAACCTAACTATAGCACAAGACTATGGGGAAAGGGCCAAGGAAGGGGAAGGGAGGGGGGAGGTTAGGGTGGAGGGAGAGTAATTGGTGGGGCCACACCTACGGTGAATATTAGAATGGGTACAGGCAAAACTTACTAAATGCAGAATACAAATGCCTACATACAGTAACTAAGAAAATGCCATGAAGGCTATGTTGAACAGTTTGGTGAGAATATTTCAGATTGTATATGAAACCAGCACATTGTACCCCTTGATTGCACTAATGTACACAGCTATGATTTAACAATAAAAATAAATAATTTAAAAAATAAAAAGAAAATAAAAAATAAAGATTTCCTACAATAAAAAAAATAAAAAGAATGGAAAAAAATACCCAACGTACTCAATACTATTATGAAATCAATATATAATCACCCACACTTTCATACAAAAGATATGACAAAATTATAGCCAAGAATGAAAGAGAGATGAGGAGAGGGAGGGGAGGGGAGGGGGTAGACAGGTGGCGGGAGGGTAATTGATGGAACATGTCAAACATATTAATAGCAGCATATAAATGTCTAAACACAACAATTAAATGAGTGAGGTGAATCGTATATTAACCAGCTTGATGTAAACATTCCAAATGGTATATAAAATCAGAACATTGTACCCCCCAAAAATAAAATAAAATAAAAAATGGGTTTCTACACAAAAAAATTAAAAAAATAAAAATATGGAGACTTTATATCCTTTGCATTAACCTGGATAAAAGTGGGACACATTGTTTTTAGTAAAGCATCACAAGAATGGATAAGCAAGAATCCTATGTACTCAATTCTTGTATGAGGAAAGTTGATGACCTAGTACACAGTGGGGGGTGGGGGAAGGGGAGAGCTGAAGAAGGAAGAAGGGAGGGGGTTGGGGAAAGGAAGAGCAGAGAGAGGAATGAAGGGAGGTGGGTGGAGGAAAGGAAGAGCAGAGAGAGGGAAGGAAGGAAGGGGATGGGGGGTTATGGTGTGTGACACAATTATAAGAGGGACTTGACCTAACAAATGCAATCAGTGTAATCTGGTTCTTTGTACCCTCAATGAATCCCCAACAATTGAAAAAAATCACTTAATATTTCTATTTTTTATAGTGCAATTTTAACCCCCTGCAGAGAGTCTGACACATCTGTTCAAGGGCTCTGCGTTTTGGTGAGGAAATCAGGGTAGGTAATCCAATGCATACCTCTTAAAATGTACTAGCTGCCTACCTATAAGCTCTCCTCTTAGCCTTAGAGAGGCAAAGGTTAACAAGATGAGCTTTTGACCACTCATCAGGTAGGAGAAGGCAGACATATGAACAGTAAACCACAGAACAGTTCATTACCAAAGTACAAATGAAGTGCTGTGGAGAGATAAAGAAATCAACAGGCAATACAACCTCATTTAGTTCACAGATGAGGGAGATGTGGACAGGTGGTCCTATAACAGAGGCTATAACCTCAGACTTGAGAGAGAGAGAGTAAAACATAAGTACCCTGCAAGGTAATTCCTGAATTTTACCGTGATCCTATAGGAAAAAAAGGGAAAATAAGAGCTCCAATTAACCAAACGCAGTTACCAGAGATTATCCCTTGTCACTCATTTAGGAATAGTATTTTAGTAAACTCATAGGTTAGTTCTTTCAGTATTAGCAGAATAATAGTAATAATAACTATTATTATTTTACAGTTTTATGCTGGGGCTGGATTTGAACCTGCCACCTCCAGCATATGAGGCCCACGATCTACTCCTTGAGCTACAGACGCCGCCCCTATTTTTATTATTTTTTGAGACAGAGGCTCACTTTGTCACCCTTGGTAGAGTACTATGGCATCACAGCTCATAGCAACCTAAAACTCTTAGCTTAAGTGATTCTATTGCCTCAGCCTCCCAAGAAGCTGGGGCTACAGGCACCCGCCACAATGCCCGGCTATTTATTGGTTGTAGTTGTCATTGTTGTTTGGCAGGGCTGGGCTGGATTCAAACTCACCTGCTCTGGTGGTATGTGGTAGGTGCCCTAGCTGTTGGGCTACAGGAGTTGACCCAGCAAAATTATTTTTAATAATGTTTATAGAAAAATAACATGACTAAATTTCATAGGAATTTTATGGGGAAAAGCTAAACCCTAAGGTGCAATGAAAAATATCAAAAGATGGCTGGGCACAGTGGCTCACGCATGTAATCCTAGCTTTCTGGGAGGCCGAGGTGGGTGGATTGCCTGAGCTCAGGAGTTTGAGACTAGCTTGAGCAAGAGGGAGATCTTGTCTCTAAAAATAGCTAAGTGTTGTGGGGCGTGCATGTAGACACAGGTATTTGGTAGGCTGAGGCAAGGGAATCACCTGAGCCCAGGAGTTTGAGGTTACTGTGAGCCGTGATGCCACAGGAGTCTACCAAGGGTGACAAAGGGAGACTCTGTCTCCAATTAAAAAAAAAAATCAAAAGATAAATGCCAAATCAAGTTTGGTTAAAACAATAAACATAATTTAAATGTGATATGCAGTCACATGTATAAAATACATGATTATTGTGATGGAGATTTTAGATTCAAATTTTATGAATGGAATTGTATCAAAGAAGGCGTTCAAACAAAAATCTGTCGCTATATGTATCTACCATTCTTCACTCACAGGCTATATTCAGAGTGCAATGTAAGGTCTCACTATCACTTAGGTAACTAAATACTCACTTATTCTTCCGTGCCAGGCTAAAAACATGACTCTCCAGGTATTAAAAGCTGTGGTGTCTCTTAAACTGACAGAGTATTGGAACACAATACCTAGCCCAATGCAATTATGAAGAAGCCCCAAGTCAGAGTTTATCAGCAAGGACATGCAGCCATGCAGGCTGGCTACCTGCAGTAAGGGTGGAAGGCAGACACAGTCCTTTGCTTCTTTTCTGCTTTCTTCTGAACTTTGTCCCTCATTGCCTAAACATGGTAATGTGGCTTCTAGCCCTGCCAGGGTCACAGCTGCGGCAAGTGTTTGAGTTCTCACCTGCCTGCTGCTGGTGTGAGAGGATTTATAGCAGTCTGGATATGGCATTTATTCTACAGCTGACTCTCTCTGGGACACTTCTGCGACCATTCCTGTCCTCACCTACATTGCTGTGGCCTTGGTGAAAGCACTCCATTCTGCCTTTCTATCCTCTTAGTTCCTAAGGGAATCTGAGACCCGCTTTGGGTTGTTCTCTTCTGAAGCCTGTGTACACCCTTTAACAGGCTCTTTTCCATGGGATCTACGATGGTTCCCCTCCCTCCATGGCTGTCCTTCTCTTTTGTACTTACCCAGTATCTGGTCATCTTCAAACACTCAAATATCCTTTGCAAAAACCAACGCTGAGCGTTCAGACCGGTGTCAGCTGAGTGGCCGTCCTTTTCCCTTCCTAGCCTGTAGGCTCACTGAAGCCTCTCTCAGGCTCCATTTCCTGAGCCAAAGGCTTGCTTCCAGAAATGCAGGGGACTCACAACAAGCTCCTTGAAGATGGTTTGATGTGAAAAACAAGGATCTGTTCACCCTTCCTATTTGGCAACTTTATAATTTTTCTTCATGAAATGCGTTTCCAGATTTATAGCAGTTTAGCTTCCCATCATATTTCTGTGCTAATGCAAGCCTGAAGCCGTTCAGAAAGCAGCACACCACTTACATGTAACTCAGAGAACTTTCTGCGGGGAAAGAGGAGGAAATACCATGTTCCTGACTAAAATACAGATTTATCTGTGACAGGAAGGAGACAGAAAGGAGGAATATGAATACAAAGAAAGCTTCTATTTCAAAGATGAATTCTCAAAAATTTCATGTCCCACTATTAGGTATTATTATTTTCATCCTAAGGTCAGCCATATTCCAACATGTTAATTAAAATATTATACCCTGACACTTATGCTTGCAACTAGCTGGATTGAAATGACTCAGGATTTACCTGAAAATGAATCTGAGCAAATATAAAGGTATCTAGACAGAAAATGCGTATCACTCAGTAAGTGTAATAATCATAGTAGTAGAAATTGAGTGAAATTCTGATAGTTTTGAATGGATAGCGTAACAATTTATAAATCTTCTCTAGGACTACTTATTAAATTGTTTTAATTGGGATTTGGTTGCAAAATAAGTTACGAAGGAAAATCATTCCATTAAAAACTGCATATCTCCAGATGTTGCGTTTATTAAACTTTTACAAACAGGTGACTCTCTAACCTTTCCTTCTTCACCAGAGGGATCCACTTTCAACTCTCTTTGGAAGTGCTCTAAACTTTCCCTTTGTTCTTCCTAAATAAAATCTCTCTTTGTTTACCTGAAATTCGTGTAGGTGACTTTTGCTCTCTATCCACACTGTCTGTGCTGCTCCAGTTTTATTTTCAGTTTCCACTTACTTTTGCTTTTGGTTACTGCGATGCCTCACTTGTACTTTCTCGCTCAGCTGAATAACTGAATCAGGTCAACGTGGTTCAGGGAACCAGAATCTCTGATCCCCAACATCTTTTCTGGTGCCACAAAACCTGGGAAGAAAACCCTCAACATCATTCCTAGCACAGAAACTCCAGGAAAAAGAACCCCAGAGGACCCCTGCATTCCCCGCACTCACATAGGATCTCAGGATTCAGCAATTTCAGGTTAAGATGAGGGTGATGCAGGGATTCCGGCAAATACTGATGGAACCCTTTGACCAAGTGGCCAGAAAATTCCAACACCTGAAATCTCCTTCAATTAGAGAACATGAGGAGAATCCCTGATAGGAACCAGTTCATGAAGCCATGAAGCTAGAATATTTTTAACAAAGCTGTGATATCCTGAGACCTTAAATGTAATTTCCAAAGTGAAAGTCTAATTTAAGTCCAAAGCTTATACACATCTCCTAAAAGACGTCTCTCTTAATAGAATGTTGAAAATAGTAAACAAGGTCAAATGTATTTGTTTTCAGAATAGGACTTACAAAATGAAAAATATGCAGCCTGAAGCTACAAGGTCTCAAACAAATAAAAAATAAACCCATGTGAATGCAGGAAAAGGGCAGGAAAATAGAGTTCAAAAAATATAGGCCAAAAAATTCTCGAATTCAGTGAAAAGCAACTGATACATCTAAGAAGCTCAAAAGAAACCCACAAAAACCCATGTCATATGAACAAAAAAAGACCTGTTCCTAAAACCATCCTTATGAAAATATTTAAAGACAATGCTGAGAAAAAAATCTTGAAGGAATGACAAAAGCAATCTATCCCATAAAGAGCACAAAAATAATTAGTGGCTGGTTTTTCATTAAAAAAGAGGAAAGTTAGGGTACATTAGGATGATATATTCAAAGAGACTCAAAGAAAAAAAGGGGTGAGTGGCAAAACTATCCTTATTAAGCATAGGCAAAACAGACATTGCCAGCTAAAAGACTAAGGAAAGATGACCATAAAAAGTAATACTGTTTGTTGAAAATAGAGGTGGTGACAAAGGAGAATCAAGGCATCCAATTAGATAGGAGAAAAACAGCAAATAAGTAGCAACAGGCCAGTTTAAGTACAGCTTTTTCAATACTAGTAAGTTCAGATGAACTGAACACAACCCTGAAATGGCAGTGGTTGTCAGACCGGATAAAGTGCAAGATCCACCTATTAAAGAACTTGCAATATAGGATCTCTCATTACTCTGAAGAAGGTGACAAAAACCCAACTAAGAAAGGGGGGAAATATTTCAGTGGATGTTTCTCCAAAGAAGATGTACAAATGACCAACAGGTACAGGACAAGATGCTCAAAACCACTAGTCACTAGGGACATTATCTAATTTAAAAGAGATTAAAATTTGGGTGAGAGTAATTTGGATATCAGTGGTGTAAGAGCCACTTCCTATTCACTAGAATGACCATGATCAAAATGGCTGACTATAAGACTTGGAATCAACCCAAGTGCCCATCAATGCATGAAAGGATTTATAAACTGTGGTATACGTATACAATGGAATGCTATTCAGCCACAAAGAAGATTGAGACTTTACATCTTTTGTATTCACATGGATGGAGCAGATGAGCATTCTCCTTAGTAAAGTATCACAAGAAAGGAGAAGCAAGTGTCCAATGTATGTAATAGGAATATGAAAGCAACAGCGAAACAACTACACCCCACGTGAGAAGAAAACACAATTAAATTCAGGTAGAGGTGGGAGGAGTGAAAAAGGAAAGGGAAGGAAGGAAGGGGATTGGCAAACTCCCACCAACAGGGCACAATGTAAGGTTACATGGCAGCGTGGGAAAACAAGAGACTCAGAGAATCAATATACAACATTCCCATTGCTGTCACATCTTATGAATTTGATATAAAGAATAATTGAATTTTCATAATTATTAATCTTACTGTTCTTTCCCTGTAGTCAGAATAAAATAAAAGACCCAGTTCACGATGAAAGTTCCTTAATAACATACTTAACTCACTTCTGAAATAGTACATATATTATGTTTATTTTATGGAGTAATGTTTCTGGTGAACAGAAGGCCTACAAATGTTTTTTAATCAGTTTCAAATATCTATTTAGGAATATATATATATATACACACACATATATAAAATTTCATTTTGTTAAAAGGAAAAATGAACTGAAAAGTATTGCAATTATTCTTAGAAGCACTCTTACTTCTTGTGATGGCAGACCGAGTTACTGGACTCAGTTTTCCTGTCTTACTATACATCATAACTTCGAGCTACAACAAAAGGAAAATCATAATTGAAGAGGAAAGCCCCAAGCACCAACATTTAGCAGAGAAAAGTACTATTGTACATATCTAGAAGTAAATATCCTGGGTGGTAAAATAGAAATGCAGTGTAAAAATGCATCTGAGTGCAAAGAAATTTCATTGTTCTTCTGAAAGTATAAAGACCAAAATCAAACTAGTGAAAGTATGATAAAGAGAGAAAACTTAATATCATTCCAATCTAGTTCTTTGTGCTCACTAGAAAACCTTGGCAAGTCATTCCAAGTGTCAAACCCACAAGCCAGAGCATAGAAGCGCTTCAGTGAGCCGCCATGATGACGTAGGGGTGTGAGAGAAGTAGTGGGTAAAGCAAGCTCAGAGAGTAGGCTCTGTGCTAAGCCATATGCAAAGGCTAACGAATTTCCTCAAGCCCTTGGGTAACTTATGAAGGCATAGTCAATGTCTCAACACCTAATTCTGATCTAAGGCAATGCCCTACTTTGTTACTCAGAGAATAATATTTAGAATAATGTTTAAAATAAGTCACCTCAAATGCCCCTGGAATGAGAGCAAGAAGTGTAAAGGCGACCTACTTACAATCAGACCACCCTTGAAAGAGAATGATTTATACATGATTTATATACATAACACATGATTTATACATAAAAAGGATGAAAATTATCCATTACCTTTTCACTTACTCCATATATGGTAACCATCTGTTTTGCTCTGTTAGTTACATTATCACCATCCCGGGAACCACCTAAATGAAATACATTTAAAAATATACAACTCAATTTTTAAAAATATCTTTAAACCTACAAACAACATTTGAACTAAAGGCACTCTTTCAGCCAACACGTGGTGATATGGTGCATTCCAACTATAAGCTCTGCCACTCTTCCTCCCACACTCACATCCATTTGTTCAAGAAAGGGCTCTGCTTTCATTCCATCAGTCATTCTTAGGCAACAGGGGCACCTAAAAAACTGAAAAAGAATCATATGGTTACCAAGGACAGAATTCCAGATACAATCCTGAAATAGTGACATTGAAAACCAGAATTATCATTTAGCGCTCACTAAAGTAAGTGTTTGATACCATGATCCTGAATAAAGAAAGCAGAGAGATAGCTATGACTGATAACAAAACCAGCAGTATAGAAATAATGTTTATAAAGTAAAATTTTATTTTGAAAACAATAAGTGCATAACCCTGCAACAGGACTGTTTTCTCCCCAATTAGTTAAAAATTTCAAAAATGGCTATAATTGAGGCTGGGCGAGTGGCTCATGCCTGTAATTCTAGCACTTGGGAGGTGGGGTCAGGTGAATTGCTTGAGCTCGCAGGTTTGAGACTAACCTGAGCCAGAGAGCCAGACCTTGTCTCTAAACATAGCAGGATGTTGTGGTGGGTGCCTGGAGTCCCAGCTACTCGGAAGGCTGTGGCAGGAGAATCACTTGAGCCCAAGTGTTTGAGGTTGCTGTGAGTTATGACACCACTGCACTCTACTAAGGGCAACAAAGGAAAGATATGATGATAGACTTGAAGAAAAAGTCTTAGAAAAACGATTGAATCAATTACCACGGCCCAAAATTTCTCTCTTTTGCGAGATCTGAGAAATTTTAAGCACTATTATTTGGTTCCATTACTCAAATTAAATAATATGCACTTGTAACATAAAATATATTAAGATAATCATCGTTATTAACAGGGAAAAATCCACGAATGCCACCATCCGATTTCAAGATGGCTCAAGATGTTAAAGAAGAATGGTGAATTCTTTTCACAAACATTTCAATTGGCAATTGCCTACATAAGCTTTTGAAAGGCTCTATTTGAGAACAACCAAACAAAAACTACAAAAGTTCATGTGTTCCAGTGCTGGCCCTCAGGTCCTCATTGTAGCTTTGTCCATAGACATCTCATCTTCTGTGAAACATAAGGTAATAATAGCATAACCAGATACTAGTGGTGGTCTTTTTTTAAAATTCATTTCCGCACTTCTTTTAGCCCCTTATAGAAAAATTTAATTAAGCAAACCACTGTATTAGAAAGGTATATTTCAATCAGTGAAACCCATTTTTCTTTGCAAATCACAAACCTATTCATGAGGTTTTCATCCATAGATTGGACCAATATTGAAAATATTGGGGAGGACTAATAAAAATATCATAGTTACAAAAGAACAATATAGAATAGCAACTGGTTACATAGCACTTATGTGGTAAAATAAATAAATGTGGGAGGATGAGCATCATATACCATTTTGAATAAGAGACTTGAGTTTACTTAAACTTTACTATCCATAGGATACTAAATATTTTAAACAGCATAAAGTTTTTTTTTTTTTTAAAGAAAGTGGGTATAATTCACTCCACAACACATGCCACTATAGCAATTTGTATCTACACACCCAAACTGTCAGAACTATCATCTTAATTTTTACATCAAAAGGGAAAGAAGAATTCTATTTCTAGAAAGTAGATGTGGTAATTAACAAGAAAGTTTAATTAGGCTGCTTTTAACATAGTCCAAAGTTTAAAATAAAAATTAAAGAATAAATCAAAGTAACCATCCTTGTTATTAGTAATATTGGACAAGAGGTGCCCAGTCATATAATATAATTACATAACCAACTAGAATATATTTGTTCTTTAAGAGGAAAAATTTTGTTATTTTCAGGTATATAATTTTATGCTCCCATAACACTTCCTTTTGCCACCTTTCTCTCTTTTCAGTCGGATACAAATGTCTTCTACGAAAGGGACAGAAGAACTAAAGAGTGTGGAGCTAGATAATCAGTTCTACTTCACTAATGAGAGGGGAATTGTCAACAAGATTTTCCTATTCATTGACATTTGCTTGACTCTCAAATTAGGAATTTGTGAAATTATTTATTGCAAAACTGAAATACACTGACAGTTGAGTATTTGATTTAGATTAGATTCAAAACAACTACAGCTTCAGTGATCTGAATAGAATGTTTGCCAAGAAAATAATTAATTATCTAACACATTGAAAAGGAAAAAGATATCAAAGAAAGGTAAAGAAAACAAACTCACTAGAGTTTTGTCTTTGGAAAACTCTAGTTTCTTCAGGGTAACCATTTGTTTTCTATGAACAGCTGCCTTTACTGCAGTTTTGTTCGCAAGAGTCTCCAACTCTGCTCCAGAAAAGCCAACAGCACCTCACGGGTCAGTGGCTGATGTGAGAAGGTCACGTAATACGGAAAGTCCAAGACACCTAAAGACAGTGCTTCCCAGAGAACTGGTGCTCCAAAGGAGAGAGAAAATAGCTATTCTGAGCCATGACTTAAAATAATCAAAATAACTCAGACTTAATTCATTAAAATTCTTAGGGGAAAGAGCTCAAGTCTGTCATTGAGATGGGCACTGGACGAATCATAAATGTTCTTAAATTGAAGTAACTTTGTGAAGAACCAACATGGAGATGCCTGACAGGACTTAGAAACTTCAGATATGCCCTTGATCAAGCACAACCACAAGCTGAAGTGACTTGCAGACAACATTCTGTCCTCTAAACTGTGTGTTGAAATAATTTGAACATAAAACCTCCTTTTACAATTGGAAACACATTTAATTTATGAATTGATTCAACCATCTAAAAATACCACAGCTTTTTTTGTAGCTTTATTTGTTACTCAAGTCAGTTCCTAATATTTCCATGTGTTTTGTTTATGGTTTTCTTTCCTCTGTTTTGGCTGCAAACTGACCATGGCAGGAGCTACTGTTCCAGAAAGTTACTCTTCTTGTAGACTATATGTATCTTCAAATATTATCTCTCTGAGAACTCTTTAAAAAAAATGTTCTTTGGAATCAGAGATTAAAGCTAATAAAAATGGACTTTTAAATGATGTATAAATTGGAGGCAGGGCATAAAAATGAACTGATCTTTTAATACATTTATCACACACAGACCACAATGGGGTGAGTGAATATTTTACCATTTTATAGAGATAATATTTATATTCTAGAATTAGACTTATACTAATCAAACTTTATTTAGATAACATTTCAAAATTTCTGGTTGACCTTTCTCATGTGTCCTTGGAGGTAAACTTGCATGTTGGAACCACCAGGCCATATCAAGGTGCTAAAGGAAGAATTCAGAGAAAGAACACGCAGTAAGGATTTGATGGGGCTGCAGTCCAAGTTGAACAGGACTGAAACACTAAGGACATAAGTGGGAAAACAATTGCAGCCAGTGGGTAGGTCAAGTCTGGAACATCAATGTTCAGATAGCTCCTTTTAAAGTATGGCTCAACAAGCAGAAGGTAGAACAAGGCTTCACTGAGCTGTGTGTGTACAGACACATAATTATGCAGGCCAATGAGGGAACAAATTACTCTACACCAGACTGTTGTGAGAACCCCATGCCCACCTTAGCTGCTTAATGTGGTATGTTAGACAGGAGGCTTGGGCAGGAAAAAGCAAACTGCTGAGGAAACGACCACATGAAGAAATTCCAAGGTTGGTGTCACAGCCGTCTAAAGGCTTGGAGGTGGTAATTTACAAAGGGCAGTTCTGGGATCAGATTTTTATCATCTGTTTCCAACTACCACTGACTGGGGGAATTTAGAGAGGATGAAGAGCCGATACCCTTCATGTGGCTCTTAAAAATCCTAAAAAGGTCTTTAAAGTCTTAATTTTAACTGTAAAATCTGTGGAAGTGATATAGCCTACCCTATGACATCTATGTATCCTTTACAATGAAAACTAACTTTTTAGAGTAATTGTTGTCAGGGAAATTTCACACATGCAGACTCAGAAACCTTTTGAAACTGAGGGAAAATAATGCAGTGTCTTGAAAATATGAAGTCAGAAACAATGTGGAGGATGGTTTGATGGGAAAAGACCAGAAAGAAACAAGTTAGGCTGTCCGGTGAACCAGAAAATGGCATGGGAATTGGACCTCAAGAGGAAATAGGAATGGAGAGGACAGAGGCATCGAGTGCCAGGCTGTGACTCTGACTCTTGACTCTAACCTCCCCCCCCCACATCCCCGAGGTTAACACACAGAGACCTACACTCCCAACACAGACCCTGACCTTTGTCTTGTGTGGGTCAAGGCCTTTGGCCCTTTGGAAGTTCCTTGAAAAGCACTGACAGAAGGCAGATAGAGTAACAGGAGCAGAGGGTACAAATCTGTGTAACCTGCATACACAGGAGCCTGCAGAGTAAGATGCATCCCCACTGCCCCCAGTGATGGACAGGGGCTTATGAACCATCTGGAGGCAACAGAAAGGATGGGAGCCTGGGACCAGGGTCTGGGAGAGTGGGGAGAAGGGGATTAGGTTGAGGACAATCATGATTACTATGGAGAATGTTTGGCCAGAGAACAGAAATTGACTTACAAAGACTTCTCTTTGCAATCTGAATGAGTCTGAGAGGCAGGACTTAATCTCGTAAGTGAATCTGGGCAGATGTGGTTAGAGTCCTCCTCCTATGGGGAGGAGAAGAAAAAAACCCATGGTTCTCCTTGGGGCATCTGGATTTTAGGCTAATACAGGAACTTTGGCTTCTTTGGGAGACACTGTGGGGAGGTCAGGTCAGAGGGTGAGGGGAGTCTTCCTCAGTTCAGATGTCAAAGTGTTGTATTTCAGATATCAGTTTCTGAGCCTCAGTCTCAAAGGTATTATCAGAAGTTAGCTCCATATGAATGATCTCTGTTTTTATTTTAAATTATCATTAAACAGCCTTATATGGTGTCATCAGTGAATTAATTTAGAGAACTTCTTAATAAGCTCTTCTCAAAACTCAGGGCTGGGAAGAAAAATTCTCATACTAAAGTATACATATGCCTTCTGTAAGTCAATAGTGAGTTCTATTTCTATACGGTGTATTTTTATTTGCCTCCACCCCTCAGAGGTATATATTTGCACTATTTGAGAGGTCATTGTCCAGCCCTTTTTTTTTTTTTTTTGATATTTTGTTTTTTCTGTTCTCATTATTTCTTGCTAATTTTAAGTAAATTTTGATTAATTTGGTAGAACAGCTCACTGGTCTCGGGGAAACATTTACTTGCCTTTACTGGTTTATTACAAAGGACATAGTAACAAACACCCAGACAAAGAGATACAATGGGTGAGGCCTAGAAAGATCCTGAGTGAAGGAGCTTCTGTCCTGTGGAGTTCGGGTGCACCACACTCCTGACACATGGACACATTCTGGTTCACCTCCCAATAAGCCTCCAGCTTTTCCACTACCTGGGGCTCCCCAAATGCTGGTGTGTTGGACCTTATAGGGAGTGCTAATTGGATAGGCATGATTGACCCACATGGAAGTGTGCCTGGACAGAAGCAGTGTATTCTAATACTGTTGGACCGAGTAGGGAAGCCCAGCAAGGCCTGTGCATGCCCATTCTGTGATGCTTTCTTACCTACAGCAAAGGGGGCAGGACCCTCCCTGGAATAAGTCAAGAAGGAGATTAGAGTCCTGCCTGGGGCAGGTATAAGGAGGACAGAAGGTCAGAGAGAGATTGATTCTGTTTTCTGAGGCCTACTTCTGGGCTAAAACGCCCAACATTATATCAAGAAATGGTAGCAAGGGCTGTGGGAGTTATAAACCAGAAACCAGGAACCTACATATATATATGTCCACAATGTGTCCATATTATGATATATGTCCTCTAGGCAAACATTCTCCATAATGATCATGAATATCTTTCAAACCATTTAACTATACTTTTTCTATGTTTAGAAATGTTTAGAGACCCACATACTTACCCTTGTGCTCCAGTTGTAAACAGACTCAGATGTGCATGGACATCTGACTTTGCACTGCTCGTTCCAATTTGGCTAGATTAGAAATATATATATATTTATATATATAAATATGAAACACAAAAAATAAATTAGCTTGGCACGGACATTCTTGACTGAGTCCCAGCTACTCAGGAGGCTGAAGAGGGAGGGATACTTAAGGCCAGGAGTCCAGGAACAGTGCAAGAAACATAATGAGATCTGGACTTTTTTTTTTTTTTTATTGTTGGGGATTCATTGAGGGTACAATAAGCCAGTTACACTGATTGCAATTGTTAGGTAAAGTCCCTCTTGCAATCATGTCTTGCCCCGATAAAGAGTGACACACACTAAGGCCCCACCCTCCTCCCTCCATCCTTCTGCTCCCCCCCCCATAAACTTAATTGTCATTAACTGTCCTCATATCAAGATTGAGTACATAGGATTCATGCTTCTCCATTTTTGTGATGCTTTACTAAGAATAATGTCTTCTACTTCCATCCAGGTCAATACAAAGGATGTGAAGTCTCCATTTTTTTTAATAGCTGAATAGTATTCCATGGTATACATATACCACAGCTTGTTAATCCATTCCTGGGTTGGTGGGCATTTAGGCTGTTTCCACATTTTGGCGATTGTAAATTGAGCTGCAATAAACAGTCTAGTACAAGTGTCCTCATGATAAAAGGATTTTTTTCCTTCTGGGTAGATGCCCAGTAATGGGATTGCAGGATCGAATGGGAGGTCCAGGTTGAGTGCTTTGAGGTTTCTCCATACTTCCTTCCAGAAAGGTTGTACTAGTTTGCAGTCCCACCAGCAGTGTAAAAGTGTTCCCTTCTCTCCACATCCACGCCAGCATCTGCAGTTTTGAGATTTTGTGATGTGGGCCATTCTCACTGGGGTTAGATGATATCTCAGGGTTGTTTTGATTTGCATTTCTCTAATATATAGAGATGATGAACATTTTTTCATGTGTTTGTTAGCCATTCATCTGTCGTCCTTAGAGAAAGTTCTATTCATGTCTCTTGCCCATTGATATAAGGGATTGTTGGCTTTTTTCATGTGGATTAATTTGAGTTCTCTATAAATGCTGGTTATCAAGCTTTTGTCTGATTGAAAATATGCAAATATCCTTTCTCATTGTGTAGGTTGTCTCTTTGCTTTGGTTATTGTGTCCTTAGCTGTACAGAAGCTTTTCAGTTTAATGAAGTCCCATTTGTTTATTTTTGATGTTGTTGCAATTGCCATGGCAGTCTTCTTTATGAAGTCTTCCCCCAGGCCAATATCTTCCAGTGTTTTTCCTATGCTTTCTTTGAGGATTTTTATTGTTTCATGCCTTAAATTTAAGTCCTTTATCCATCTTGAATCAATTTTTGTGAGTGGGGAAAGGTGTGGGTCCAGTTTCAGTCTTTTACATGTAGACATCCAGTTCTCCCAACACCATTTATTGAATAGGGAGTCTTTCCCCCAAGGTAAGTTCTTGTTTGGTTTATCGAAGATTAGGTGGTTGTAAGATGTTAGTTTCATTTCTTGGTGTTCAATTCGATTCCAAGTGTCTATGTCTCTGTTTTTGTGCCAGTACCATGCTGTCTTGACCACTATGGCTTTGTAGTACAGACTAAAATCTGGTATGCTGATGCCCCCAGCTTTATTTTTGTTACTAAGAACTGCCTTAGCTATACGGGTTTTTTTCCCGTTCCATACAAAACGCAGAATCATTTCTTCCAAATCGTGAAAGTACGATGTAGGTACTTTGATAGGAATGGCATTGAATAGGTAGATAGCTTTGGGAAGTATAGACATTTTAACAATGTTGATTCTTCCCATCCATGAGCATGGTATGTTCTTCCATTTGTTAATATCCTCTGCTATTTCCTTTCTGAGGATTTCATAGTTTTCTTTATAGAGGTCCTTCACCTCCTTCGTTAGGTATATTCCTAGGTATTTCATTTTCTTTGAAACTATGGTGAAGGGAGTTGTGTCCTTAATTAGCTTCTCATCTTGACTGTTATTGGTGTATACAAAGGCTACTGACTTGTGGACATTGATTTTATATCCTGAAACATTACTGTATTTTTTGATGACTTCTAGGAGTCTTGTGGTTGAGTCTTTGGGGTTCTCTAAGTATAAGATCATGTCGTCAGCAAAGAGGGAGAGTTTGACCTCCTCTGCTCCCATTTGGATTCCCTTTATTTCCTTGTCTTGCCTAATTGTATTGGTTAGAACTTCCAGCACTACGTTGAATAGTAAAGGTGACAGAGGACAACCTTGTCTGGTTCCAGTTCTAAGAGGAAAAGCTTTCAGTTTTACTCCATTCAGTAAAATATTGGCTGTGGGTTTGTCATAGATAGCTTCAATCAGATTTAGAAATGTGCCACCTATACCTATACTCTTCATAGTTCTAATTAGAAAAGGATGCTGGATTTTATCAAATGCTTTTTCTGCATCTATTGAGAGGATCATGTGATCTTTATTTTTGCCTCTGTTAATATGGTGGATAACGTTTATAGACTTGCGTATGTAAAACCAGCCTTGCATCCCTGGGATGAAGCCTACTTGATCATGATGAATGACTTTTTTGATGATAAGCTGTAATCTATTGGCTAGGATTTTGTTGAGAATTTTTGCGTCTATGTTCATGAGTGAGATTGGTCTGAAATTCTCCTTTTTGTTTGGGTCTTTTCCTGGTTTTGGTATCAGGGTGATGTTTGCTTCATAGAATGTGTTGGGGAAGATTCCTTCTTCCTCAGTTTTTTGGAATAATTTCTGCAGTACAGGAATAAGCTCTTCCTTGAAGGTTTGATAGAATTCTGGAGTGAAGCCATCTGGACCAGGGCATTTTTTGGTTGGAAGCTTTTTTATTGTTTCTTTGATCTCAGTGCTTGAAATTGGTCTGTTCAGAAGGTCTATTTCATCCTGGCTAAGTCTAGGGAGAGGGTGTGATTCCAAATATTGATCCATTTCCTTCACATTGTCAAATTTCTGGGCATAGAGTTTCTGGTAGTATTCAGAGATGATCTCTTGTATCTCTGTGGGATCAGTTGTTATTTCCCCTTTATCGTTTCTGATTGAGGTTACTAGAGATTTTACTTTTCTATTTCTCGTTAGTCTGGCCAATGGTTTATCTATTTTATTTATTTTTTCAAAAAACCAACTCCTTGTTTCATTCATTTTCTGAATGATTCTTTTATTTTCAATTTCATTGATCTCTGATTTGATTTTGGATATTTCTTTTCTTCTACTGAGTTTAGGCTTATATTGTTCTTCTTTTTCCAATTCCATAAGATCTCTTGTGAGATTATTGATGTGCTCTCTTTCTCTTTTTTGAATGTAGGCATCTAAAGCGATGAATTTTCCTCTCAAAACTGCTTTTGCAGTATCCCACAGGTTTTGGTAGCTTGTGTCTTCATTGTTGTTATGCTCAAGGAAGTTAATGATTTCCTGTTTTATTTCTTCCTTCACCCATCTGTTATTCAACAGAAGATTGTTTAATTTCCATGCCTTTGGGTGGGCTTGAGCATTTTTGTTAGGGTTGAGTTCCACCTTTAGTGCCTTATGGTCTGAAAAGATACAAGGTAAAATTTCAATTCTTTTGATCCTGTTGATATTTGTTTTGTGTCCCAGGATATGATCAATTTTGGAGAATGTTCCATGGGGTGATGAGAAGAATGTATATTCTTTATCTTTGGGGTGGAGTGTTCTATATGCGTCTATCAAGCATAGATGTTCTAGGGTCTCATTTAAATCTCTTACATCTTTGTTTAATTTCTGTTTAGAGGATCTGTCCAGCTCTGTAAGAGGTGTGTTAAAGTCCCCTGTTATGATGGTATTATCAGATATCATATTGCTCAGACTGAGTAAGGTCTGCTTCAAGAATCTGGGAGCATTTAAATTGGGTTCATAAATATTTAGAATTGAAATGTCTTCTTGTTGTAGTTTTCCCTTGACCAATAGAAAGTGACCATCTTTGTCTTTTTTGACTTTAGTTGCTTTAAATCCACATGTATCTGAAAATAAGATTGCAACTCGTCTTTTCTTCTGAATTCCATTTGCCTGAAAAATTGTCTTCCAACCCTTGACTCGGAGCTTTAATTTGTCTTTTGAAGCCAGGTGTGTTTCTTGCAGACAGCAAATGGATGGCTTGTGTTTTTTAATCCAGTCAACCAATCTATGTCTCTTCAGTGGGGAATTCAAGCCATTAACATTTATTGAGATAATTGATAAGTGTGGTAGTATTCTATTCGTCTTATTTGGTGAGAGTCCATTGCTTAGTTTTGTCTTTTGCATCAGTGTCGAGGTTAGGTTCTGTCCTTTGATTTCTGAGTTCTTACTTTGCTGCTGATCCATTGTGGTGGTCAGTGTGCAGAACAGGTTGAAGTATTTCCTGTAGAGCTGGTCTTGTTGTGGCGAATTTCCTCAATGTTTGTATATCCATAAATGATTTGATTTCTCTGTCAATTTTGAAGCTTAGCTTAGCAGGGTACAGAATTCTGGGCTGAAAATTGTTCTGTTGAAGTAGATTAAAGGTAGATGACCATTGTCTTCTTGCTTGGAAAGTTTCATTAGAGAAGTCTGCGGTAACTCTGATGGATTTGCCCCTGTAGGTCAACTGGCGCTTACTCCTGGCAGCTTGCAGAATCTTTTCTTTTGTGTTGACTTTGGACAGGTTCATCACAATGTGTCTTGGAGAAGCTCGGTTAGAGTTGAGGCGACCCGGGGTCCGATATCCTTCTGAAAGTAGTGTGTCAGACTCTTTGGTGATATTTGGGAAATTTTCTTCTATAATATTCTCTAGTATGGCTTCCATTCCTCTGGGGCATTCTTCTTCCCCTTCTGGAATTCCTATAACTCGTATGTTGGAACGCTTCATAAAGTCCCATAATTCTGACAGTGAACGTTCTGCTTTCTCTCTCCTTTTCTGCCTCTTTTACTGTCTGAGTTATCTCAAGAACTTTGTCTTCTACCTCTGAAATTCTTTCTTCTGCATTGTCTAACCTGTTGCTGATACTTTCCATTGTATCTTTAAGTTCCCTAATTGACTGTTTCAGTTCCTTCAGGTCTGCTATATCTTTTTATATTCTTCATATCGTTCATCTCTTATTTGATTCTGTTTTTGGATTTCCTTTTGGTTATTTTCCACTTTATTAGCAATTTCCTTCATTGTTTCCATCATTTCTTTCATTGTTTTCAAGATGTGTATTCTAAATTCCCTTTCTGTCATTCCTAACATTTCTATACTGGTGGAATCATCTGCAGTAGCTACCTCATGGTCCCTTGGTGGGGTTGTTCTAGACTGGTTCTTCATGTTGCCTGGAGTTTTCTGCTGATTCTTCCTCATGAGTGGTTTCTTTTATCTGTTTCCTTGCCCTAATTTTCCTTTCACTTCCTCTTGCTCTTTAAGTTCTTGTGCCTGTGGACTAAGGGTTACAGGACCAGAAAGGTGAGAAGGTTGAAGAGCAAAAAAAGGGGATGAAAGAAAGGAGGACCGAGTGATAAGAAAAAAAGAAAGATAGAGAAAGGAGAGGGGGTGGGTATAAGGAATATTGACAAAAAGAAGAGAGGCACAGAAAGAGGGAGACAGGGCAATATAGGTGTACAGTAGGGTACTTTGACACAACCTTAAAAAACCCCACCTTCTGGGGGTGCCCAGTTGCGTGGTTCCCTTGAGGTCAGCAGCTCTTTGCTAACCTGATCAGACACAGTACCCCACCTCCACCAAGTAGAGAGGAAAGACAAAAATGCTATAAATCAAACCAAAAGAAGCAAACAGAAAACTTTACGGGGATAAAATTGGGTGAAAAACCAAATTATATCGGTAGAAACACTAGCAAAAATGAAGTTGAAGTTATTAAAAAAGGCAGCAATGGGAAATTATAATTAAACTAGGAAAATTGAGAAAGAAAAAGGGATCTGTGTGGAAAAGATTGAAATTAAAAAAACAAAAGAACATCAGCAACGTCAAAATAAAGAAACAAAAAAAACAACCAAACCAAAAAAAAAAAAAAAAGAAAAAAATACAGAACCAAAACAAAGCAGTTTGTATATGTTATTGAATATTGTCTGGGCAACACGTGGTCTTCTGGGGTATGAGATGTTAGTCACAGTTCTGATACGACTGGAGGCTGCTGATTTCTCAAACCCCAGCAGGTAGACACCCTAAATCTCTCTTCAGCCTACTTAAAAGGCACTTTGAACTTGTAAACTTGCTGAGCAGAACCTTTCCCAGCTTTCTCGCTGGAATCGCTGCTGAAGTGGCTATCCACTTACTCAGTGTGCCAAAACCGGTCTCGCTCTGCCCCTGAGGGTTAGGGCTGCAAGGCGGCTCAAACCCCACCCTTAGGCTACTCGGTTGCTGGGTTACCAGCTCCCACCCGTTTGTAGCTCTGCGACCCTGAGGGCGGAGCTTGCAGGGGCAGATCACTGACAATGGATCCGTGTGACCCACCGCCAAACACTATTAGCTCCGTCTGGCTCAGCGGCTCAGACTGGGGCCCTAGACAACGGCCAAGGTTCTCCGCACTCCCACTCAGGCCTTCCCCAAGGCAGTTCAACTCAGTGCCAAGTCCAAGGACATCAAAATAGTTCACAGGTAAGGCCTTTCTGGTTTGCAGTCTCGCTGCTACTGAACTTACAGTTGTGGGCGGGTTTAGACAGATTGAACACACGCGACCACTTGCCAGTTTTCCACTGTTTTAGTCCTCCTCTTGGGGTCCAGAAGTCTCTCGCTGACTCCCTGTATCTTCATAGGAGTGATGATAGGCAGTTCCCACCAGCCAGAGATGCCTGGAGTCCTATCTCCCCAGACTCACGGTGCCCAGATGCAAGGAAGCTGTTACTCGGCTGCCATCTTGCTCTGCCTCTCATGAGCAATCGAGATCTGGACTTTTAAAAATGAAGATATTGCTGGAGGTCCCTGGAGGAAGATGGCCAACTATAGGCATCTTGCACCAGAGGCTCCTGTCCAGAGAGCAAGGTACTGAACTGAAGTGGACTCAGTGAAGGGACGGGGAGAGCTGAGCATAGAAAGAAGATAGGCAAGTGCACATCATCTCTGCTGAGACAAGCTGCCACTGCCAAAAAAAAGGCACCAAGACAACAAAGACTAGGTATGAAGCCTATCACCAAGAGGACAGGAGACCCATCTCCCAAGTGGGAGTCCGGCTGTGGTCCTCTGCAAGCCAGCAGAGAGCAAAAGACTTCTCCCTGAACTCCATGGGAGAGAGCCACTAAAGCCCGGTCCTCCTTCTCCAGGGAGGTCCCACCTGTAAGCCTCAGCATCATCCTCCCTGGCACAAAAACAAACAAATATCTTCCCTGCAATCTGAACACCCAGTCCATCCTTCCCACCTCGCCTGGCTGTCTGAAGTTGTACACCCTGCAGACCCCAGAGTGTGTGGCAATTCCTGAGATGCCCAAGCATTGTATGGGCTGCTGGATAGCAGGACAGAAACTCGTGTGGAAGCAGGAGGCCACTGGGAGAGGGACAAGCAGGAGAGAGGCACGCATGGAGGAGGCAGTGTGAGGCAGGCATTGGGGCACTGATGCCCCAGTTCTGACTTTGGAAGCAAAATTTCCTGACTCCCTTACCCACCAGAGGAGACTAGGCTCCAGCCCCTTGAGTTTAACAGATGGAAATACCGGTGGATTACATCTATCTGACTGCCTGAGACCCTTTGAACTCTTTCTCATGATCAGGGATTATACTGCCTCTGAAAAAAATCTGATAGAATTTTTGACCTGGGCTGTTCACCAGGGACCCTTCAAGATTGAGCCGTGGTTATTTTGTGAGAGGGAGAGTTTATCGTCCTGTAGCTGTCGCTGAGGGGCAGTGGGGTGACATAGGTGTGTGTATATTTCTCCAGATGAGATTCTAGCCTAATACCCAGACTCATGAGGAATGGGTAGAGGGTGGCTGACATCAACCCTGAGCCAATTTACATTATCTCACTCAGCAGGTTGTCACAGTCTCTGCTGGTAGCTGTAGGGGAAAACCCATAATCACAAACTCATTGGTAGAGTACTGGTTAGTTCCTGGGGCTGCCAATAAATCTCACCCCACCATTTTACTTGCAAAATTCAGGAAAATGCTCATGGGAGAAACCAGCAGAAGTCTGGCAACATGAATAATTAGAGTAGATCAGCTCCCACAAGGGATGACAAAGGAGATGCAATGGAAGATACCATTCCTAGAGAAATGGCTGAAGTGTCAGAAATAGAATTCAGAATATGGATGGCAAATAACATGAATAGAATGGAGGAAAACATGGAAATGGAAATCCAAAGTAGTTCAAAAGTTGCCTTGAGAAATTAATGAATTCAAAGACAATGTCACCAAGGATATGGACATAATGAGAAAAGATACAGCAAAGCTTACAGAATGAAAAGAGGTATTCACAGAGCTTTGAAATGCAGTGGAATCCCTCAGTAATAGAGTTTATCAGGCAGAAGAAAGGATCTCAGAGGTTGAAGACAAGGCTTTTGAATAACCCCAAGGATTCAAAGAGTCATTTAAAAAATGAGAACAAGAACAGCACATTCCTTGAGAAGAATTGTGGGATCATTCCAAAAGATCAAACGTCTGAATTGCAGTGATTCCTCAATAAGAAGAGGGTGTCCTAAAGACGCAGATGCTCTACTCCAATATAATACGAGGAGTAGATGCTCTCCTCCTCCATAATAGGAGGAGAATTTCCAAATCATTGCAAGAGATACAGAAATTCAGATACTAGATAGTTTCTGAACCCCAGCAAGACTCAATACAAACAAATCTATCATCTCCTAGACGGATGGTAATAACTTTGCCAAAGTTAATATGAAGGAGAAAATCCTGCAAGCAGCCAGGCATAAGGAAAGCATCACCTACAAAGGGAAAAATATTAGGATGATGGCACATCTTTCAGCCAAAACGTTTCAAGGCAGAAGAGGATGGTCATCGACCTTCAACCTTCTAAAACAAAACAACTTTCAGCCCAGAATCCTGTATCCAACTAAACTGGGTTTCATTTGTGATGTGATTGAGAAATCAAATACTTTATTGACATCCCTATGTTGAGGAAATATGACATAACTAGACCAACTCTCCAGGAAATACTCAGAACCATTTTCCATAATGACCAGCACAGTGGTCTACCACCAAAATAAAGTCACCCGGAATTTAAAGAACAAAAACAAACTTCCACAATGGTGAGAGGGTTAAAAATATGCACTGGCCCTTTAAAAACCAAGATGGCCCACACATTCAATACCTATCAATTCTCTCAATTAATGTGAATGGCTTAAATTCTCCCCTAACAAGGCAGAGGCTGGTTTACAGGATACAAAACCCAGGCCAGGTATCTGTTGCCTGCAAGAGACTCACCTTACCTCAAAGGATTTCAAAAGTCTCAGGGTGAGGGGATGGATATCTATCACACAGGCAAATGGAAATCAGAAAAAATGAGAGGTTGCAACCTTATTTGCAGATACAATTGGATTTAAATGAACAAAAATAAGGAAAGACAAGGATGGACAATGCATATTTGTCAAGGGAAACACTGAACATGAAGAGATTTCGATAATTAACATTATGCACCCTACGTGAATGCTCCTGAATTTATGAAACAAACCCTAATGAATATGAACAATTTGATATCTTCCTGCACTATAATAGTGGAGATTTTGACACCCCTTGGCACTTCTGGATAGATTATACAAGAAGAAACTAAACACAGAAATAACGGACTTAAATTTCACCCTAGAACAAATGGACCTAACACACATTTATAGAACATTTCATCCTAATAAAACTGAATACACATTCTTCTCATCAAAACATGAATCATCCTCAAAAACTGTTCATATCTTAGGACACGAGACCACTCTCAACAAATTTAAAAGAATAGAGATGAATCCTTGTATCTTCTTAGACCATTAGGGACTAAACATTCAAGTCAACAGCCACAGAAATATTCATACCTACACAAAGTCATAGAAAGTAAATAACCTTAGGCTGAATGGCAGTTGGGTCAAAGATGAGAGTACTCATTAACTATCAGTTTTATTATTATTGTTATTTTTGGGGGGCCAGGGCTGGGTTTGAACCCACCACCTCCGGCATATGGGGCCAGTGCCCTACTCTATTGAGCCACAGGCACTGCCCAATTATCAGATTTTTGGAACAAAATGATAATGAAGATACTTTGATAATAAACCCATGGGACAGGGCATTCATAACATTAGAAGCCTCTATCAAAGAAACAGGAAGAGAGCTAGACAGAAAAATAACAGGTCATCTAAACCAATTGGAAAAGGAAGATCAATGCAACCCCAACCCCAGCAGAAGAAAAGAAATAACCAAAATTAGAGTGGAATTAAATAAAATTGAACACAAAAGAATCATTCAGAAGACCAACAAAAGAAAAAGTTGGTTCTTTGAATAGCTGAATAAATTGATAAACCTTTGACTAATCAGAAACAGAAAAGTAAAACCTCTAATGAGAGGAAATAACAACAGATAACACAGACATTCAAAACATCCTCAATGATTACTACAAAAAATCTATTCCCAGAAATATGAAAACGTGGAGGAAATGGACCAATAGCTAGAAGCACACAACCTTCCTAAACTCAACCAGAAACAATTAGAAATTTTGAATAGACCTATATCAAGCACTGAAATAGCATCAATGATACAAAATCTCCTAATGAAGAGAAGTCTGGGACCAGATGGGTTCACATGAGAATTCTACTAAAACTTCAAAGAGGAAGTATTACATAACCTTTCCAAAAAGTAGACAAGGAAGGACTCCTCCTCAACACATTCTACAAAGCAAGTATCACCTTGATCCCCAAACCAGGAAAGGACCCAACAAAGAAAGAAAACTAATGAATGAATTCATTTTAATAAATTCTTTTTCATTCATTAAGGAAAACATTAATTAACTTCGATGCCAAGATATTCAATAAGTTCCTAGCAAACAGAATTCAACAAAACATCAAAAGTTTTACACCATGATCAAAGTGTTTTTATCCTAGGTTTACAAGGTTGTTTTAACATGTGTAAATCAATAAACATAATACACCACATAAATAAGAAACAAAGACCATATGATTCTATTGATTGATGCATAAAAGGCTTTTGATAATATTAGCATCCTTTCATGATTAGAACACTTAGGAAAATACATTTCTTCCACTGATAAGAGGCCATCTACAGCAAACCCACAGCTAATATCATATTGAATAGAGAAAAATCGAAGATTTACACTCAGATCTGGAACGAGACAGGGACGCCCACTGTCACCACTGCTATTCAACATAGTGCTGGAAGTCCTAGCCATTGCAATCAAGCAAGAGGGGGAGATCAAGGGCATTCAAATTGGGACAGAGGAGGTCAAACTCTCTTTGCAGATGACATGATCTTACAATGGAAAACCCCAGGGTCTCAAAAACAAAGCTCTTAGAAGTCATCAAGGAATGTAGCAGTGTCTTGGGATACAAAAGGAATACCTACAAATGAGTAGCTTTTATATATACCAATAATACTCAAGCCGAAAATATAGCCCAAGATACTATTCCTTTTCCAGTAGTGCCAAAGAAGATGAAGTACCTAGGAATATATATAACAAAGAATGTGAAAGATTTCTATAAAAGAGAACTATGAAAGCCTGAGAAAAGAAATAGCAGAAGATGTTAACAAATGGGGAAAAAAAATACCATGCTCATAGTTGGAAAACATCAACATTGTTAAAATGTCTATACTACCCAAAGCCATCTACAGATATAATGCAAACCCTATCAAAGCACCAATGTCATACATTAAAGAACTTGAAGAATAGAACTTTGTTTTATACGGAATCAGAATAAAGCCCAAATAGCCAATACAATAATTAGAAATAAAAAAAAAATCTGGAGGCATCATGCTATCAGACTTCAGGTTATACTACAAATCTATAGTGATCAAAACAGCCATGGACATTTTTGTGCCATGGTACTGTCACACAAATAGAGATGTAGATATGTGGAATAGAATCAAGAATCCAGACATGAACCCAGCCACATATGGTTGTTTGATCTTTGATAAGCCTAACAAAAACGTGCATTGGGGAAAAGAATCCCTATTTAACATATGGTGCTGGGAGAACTGTATAGCAACCTGTAGAAGAGTGATACTGGTCCCACGCCTCTCACCACTAATAAAACTTGATTCTCCCTATATAAAAGATTTAAATTTAAGACATGAAACCTTAAATATACTAGAAGAGAGCACAGGGAAAATAGTTGAAGTTACTGGCCTGGGAAAATGTATTATGAAGAGGAACCCCCTGGCAATTGCAGCAACACCAAAAACAAATTCCCGGGGTTTGATCAAGCTAACAAGCTTCTGCACAGGTAAAGGCACTACAGCTGAATCGAACAGACAGCCTTTGGAATGGGAGATTTTTTGCATGTTATGATAATGACAAAGGTCTGATAACTTGAATCTCCAGAGAACTCAACTTAATGAGTAAGAAAAGAACCAACAACCCCATTTCTGTCTGGGCAAGAGACTTGAATAGAAACTTCTCCAAAGATGAAAGACAAATGGTAATGAACACATGAAAAAAAATGCTCATTGTCTTTAATCATAAGAGAAATGCAAATCAAAACCACCTTAAGGTAACACCTAACCCTAGTAAGAAGAGCCCACGTCACAAAGTCCCCAAACTGCAGATGCTGGTGTGGGCGTGGAGAGAAGGGAACACATCTACACTGCTGGTGGGAATGCAAACTAATACAACCTTTATGGGAAAAAAGTATGGAGACTCTTCAAGGAATTCAAAGTTGACCTTCCATTGGATCCCAAAATTCCATTACTAGGTGTCTATCCAGGAGAACAAATTTACTTTACCACAGAAACATTTGCACCAGAATGTTTATTGTACCCAATCCATAATTACCAAGTTGCGGAAGCACCCAAATGCCAATCAATACATGAGTGGATTTACAAATTGTGATATAGGTATACCGTGGTATATGTATTCAGCCATAAAAAAGATGGTTACATCTTTTATGTTTACGTGGATAGAATTGGAACATATTCTTAGGAATGTTACGAATCCAATTTATAAACACTTACACACTCATACAAATGATAAACCACAAATGTAGTCTAGCAAGAGGGAGGGGAAAGGAGGGAGAGGGAATTGATGGAAGGAGGGAGGGCATTTGTGAGATCTCGCCTAATGTGAAAACTGCATGTGTATATTTCTTTTCTATCTTTCTTTTTTTGCTTGGTGGGGGGACAGAGTCTCACTTTGTTGCCTTTGGTAGAGTGCCATGGGCATCATAGCTCATAGCAACCTCAAACTCTCAGGCTCAAGTGATTTTCTTGCCTCAGCCTCCCAAGTAGCTGGGACTACAGGCGCCCGCCACAACGCCCGGCTACTTTTAGAGACGAGTTCTCACTCTGACTCAGGCTGATCTTCAACCTGTGAGCTCAGGCAATCCACCCGCCTCGGCTTCCCAGAGTGCTAGGATTACAGGCGTGAGCCACCGCGCCCGGCCACAGGTTTGTTTCAAAATTAACTAAGAGTAAATTACAAATGTCTTACCACAAAAGAGAAGTGAGTGAAGTGATGGTTATGTTAATGAGTTTGATTTAAGCATTCCACATTATATATCAAATAATCACATTGTACCCATAAATGTAAAGTTATGATTTAATAACAAAATTTCTGAAAAATGAGGTGGATGTAGTGGCATGAGTTTTAGTTATTCAGGTGGCTGAGGTAGGAAGACTGCTTGGGACCAGGTGTTAGAAACCAGCCTAGGAAAATACTGAAGCCTGCACTCTTAAATATAAAATGAAAAAGTATCTTAGGTGGGTGTGGTGGCAGGTACCTGGAGCCCCAGCTACTCAGGAGGCTGAGGTGGGAGGATCACTTGACTGCAGAGGTCCCAGGTTGCACCAAGCCATGTTAGCACCCCACCATACTCCATCACGGCTGATAGAGAGAAACTCTGTCTCTTATACAGGTAAGAAGGATCAAAGGCCACCTAAGAGGTTAGTTCTGATTCGTACCCATTTATGAGTCATTGACTATTCACGGGTGGTCACTACAGCCTTTTTCTTTCGTTTGTTCAGATGTTGGGGAGACGACCTTTGTCCAAGGAAATGGGCTAATTTGGATAGAGACTGAGCAGGCACATTTGATCTTAGGAGATGCAGAAGGTTTCTGGTGGGTTGGCTGCCACTGTTGCTCACTGCAGCTTGAACTCCTGCCTCCAGGGATCCTCCCACCTCGGCCTCCTGAGGAGTGGGACTCTGGGCATATGACCCCGTGCCTGGCCTTAGGTGGACTTCAAGGTGATCTTCTTGAGTCTCATTTGGATATGTTGCCTGTTAGGTGGCACATTCATAATCTTCCTTGGTGCCACCTGTGAAAATATTCTTGAAGATGTTGCCAACAGTTCTTTTGCCCATGCTTGTCTTTGACGAGGTGCATTTTCCTCCCCGGGACTTTTATGCCCATGATGGTCCTCCTGGAAGTGGGCAACTGGGAAGCTGGATCGCTGACTTCTGCCAGAACTTCTTGGGCCAATGACCTGACCTGGTGGTCTTCATCCCTTTCTAGTCTTTCCAAAGCTGAAACGAGAAGGAGATCAGCTAAGACTACAGATCCCTCAGGACTGTCGACTCAAACCCCATTCTTCCCTACCTCACATGATTTCACTTAGCATAATTTTTGTCTTGATCAAAGACATACCTCTTTCATTGTGCAAAATATATAAAGTAATCTTTATTTTTCAAAAAGGAAAGGAAGAAATATCACTCTTCCCCAGAGATAACACTGCTAATAGGTTAGTACCGACCTTTGCTGCATTACTTTAAACACCTAATGTAACAAAAGTTTTATTGACAAATTAGCATTAGCATATTTTACTTCCAGAAAATATTCCTCTGTACAGCATATCTCATCATATGATTCTATTCTATTGTAATTTTTCACTGCTATAAATAATCATGAATTTAGTCAGCAATTATTTACTGAGTATTTCCTGTTACCAGGTGCTGTTCTAGGTGCTGGGGATATAGCAGTGACCATTGACACAGAGTCCCCACCCTCGAGTCATTAACATTCTGGGGGGAGAAAGAAAAATAAACAAGTAAACAGAAATTCAGTCCAGACAAGGAAGCCAAGTGGACTAACGAGACAGTAACTGGGAGGGGCCCCTTCAGAAACGGTTGTCAGGGAATGCCTTCCTGAGAAGGTGACAACCCAAGATCCCAAAGCCTGGGGACTAGACTGAGAGCCAGCCAGCTGCAGGGGAGGGCAGAAGCATCCCCAGTGGGAGAGAGGGGTCTACTCATGCTGCAGGGAGTTGCAGCGTGGCTGCAGCTTCTGCGAAGGGGGCAGTGATGCAGGCTGAGGTGAGAGAGGCAGGTGAAAGCAGAGCCCCCAGCACCAACCTATGGCACTCAGAGCAGAGAGAAGCTACTGGAGTGTTGGAAGCAAGGGGGACAAGGTCCAATGTCCATGTTTTAATCAGAATCTGACTGCTCGGTGGAGAGAATGCCACAGAGATGAGGAAGAGGGTGCTGGAGCCTTATTGGAGTGGTGAGGGATCCATTGGGATGGGAACAGGGAATGAAGTCAGAAAATTCCTAAGCACAAAGACAGTAAAGACAATGAAAAGAATCTTGGCTCAGCGAAACATTTACTTGGAGGCCTTCAAACCCATGCTTCCACAGTATCACTGCTTTCACTTATATTTAGATCAGAAAAGAGCTGCTGGGCTTCAGTTCTAACAACAAAGCTGTGAGGCATTTGAAAAAAGCATTTGTTGACCCCAGGGTTCCTAGGGCACAGATGATGCGTATAAGGATATTTAGATGTACCCTTCCTTCGGAAAAATCTGCCCCTTGCCCAGGGGATTTGGGAAGTCCATATTGGAGGAGGATGGGAAGGGAAAGCACGGGAAAAATTCTGGAGGACCGGGGAGTCCAGGACATGCAGCAGACATTTTGGTTTTGGAAACAAGAGCAGAAGGCCTCGGAGGTACATAATGACAAGAACTAAAGCCAGGTTTAGAGCCTAAGGGGAACAAACCCTGCTGCCTAGTCATCAAATTTCTAGGGGTAGCACGGCTGCTCTCTGAGTAGCAATTAACAAACTCCCTGCTCCTCTACCACAGCTTTAAGGAACTTCCTGACCTGGCACTCACACTATCACCCATTTCCATAGCCCAGAAGCCTGCTGCAAGGAAACAAATGTGTTGTGAGACATCTACGTGCCACGCAAAGCTCAGTGCTCTATGTCCATTTTTATTCAATACTTAGAACAACATATAAGGGGCATCAGTATTATGTTACACAGATGAAGAACCTCAGACATAGAGATGAAGGAACACATTCTCCAGGCCAGGTCCTGATCAAGCTAGAATTTGACATTTGCCTTGCCGATGTTAGAGTTTATGCTTTCTCATCATATCACCGACTTTGAGGAAAGGAAGGACCTGACGAATCACTAAGTTCAACCCTTAATTCTCTAGGTATGAAATTACCATAAGGAAAGTAAGAACTTATCCATCCCCAGTTGTATAAAAGGTATTACCTGTGAGTAATTTGCCATTATCTCAGAACAGTTTATTCAAAATAGTATCTTTCAGGAGGCCCCGGGCTAACCTAATTGGGTAAAAACTGGAAGACAGACACTCTGAGCACACATATAAACAACAAATTGAACAACCTGCCGCTGAACCATCTCTGGTTCAACAATGACATCAAGATGGAAATCAAATCCTTTAGCCCAGGGCACCAAATACCTACGTCACAGAGACAGGAAGATCACAAGTTAACGACCTAAGTTGCACCTCAGGGAATCAGAAAATGAGAACAAATGAAACACAAAGCCCACAGAAGACTAGGGAGGAGAAAGATCAGAGCACGACTAAATGAATTTCATACACACACACAAACACACATACACACGGATCAATGAGAGGAAATGTTATGTTTTTGAAAAGATAAACCAATTGAGAGAGTTCTATTAGAGTTCTATTAGACCACTAGCTAAAGTAAGCAATTAAGGAAGAAAGAGAATTCAAGTAGGCTCAGTCATAAACAGGGGACATTACAACCGATACCACTGAAAGACAAAAGATCATCCAAGACTCTGACAAACACATCTATGCACACAAAGTAGAAAATGCAGAGGAAATGGGTAAGTTCTCAACAATGAAAACCTCCCAAGCTTGAATCAGGAGGAAATAGAAATCCTGCACAGATCAGTATCAAGTAGCAACACTGAATCAGTGATTTGTAAAACCTTCCAAGAAGAAAACAAACAAACAAACAACAAAAAACACCTCAGGAGTAGATGAATTCACAGCTGAACTCTACCAGACCTACAAATAAGAAAAGTGGTACCTATACTACAAAAACTGTTTTATACCACCAAGAAGGGAGTCTTTCCTAACTCCTTATACATACCTAGTATGACACTATAACCAAAGTCAGGAAACAACAAACAAAAACAATAGACTGGTATCCCTGATGAACATGCATCCAACAATCTACAACAAATTGCCAGCAAATTGAATACAACAGCACATCAAAAATAGTAGTTCACCGTCATCTAGTGGGTTTCATCTCAGGGATCCCACACTGGTTCAATATATAAAAATCAGTCAGTATGATTCACCACAAAAAACGAACTGAAAAGGAAAACCATATGACCATCCCAATTGATTTCAGAGATAGCATGTGATAAATCCCAGTGCCCCTTCCTGATTAAAGCCCTTAAAATACTAGGCACAGAAGGAACATGCTTCAAAATCACAAGAGTAAGTCTCCAAGATGGCAGTTTAGAGACATCTCCTCATCAGCCACTGTCAGTATTTTTGGGGAGATGAGTGTCCTGCCACCTCCATTTAGATTGTCCCATCCCGAAAGAGCATCACAATGACACAGAGACAACATGGGACACCAGGAGCAAAAAAGATAAGATGGGTGGGGCGGCGCCTGTGGCTCAGTTCGTAAGGCGCCGGACCCATATACCGAGGGTGGCGGGTTCAAGCCCAGCCCCGATTGAACTGCAACAACAACAACAACAACAAAATAGCTGGGCGTTGTGGCGGGCGCCTATAGTCCCAGCTACTCGGGAGGCTGAGGCAAGAGAATCGCTTAAGCCCAGGAGTTGGAGGTTGCTGTGAGCTGTGTGATGCCATGGCACTCTACCGAGGGCCATAAAGTGAGACTCTGTCTCTACAAAAAAAAAAAAAAAAAGATAAGATGGGTGTGAGGCCTGCACAGAAGGCAGGTGCAGGGGAGTACAGTGACCCAGGGACACAGCCTACATGTGGAATCCCTGGGGGACTAAGTCTGCCCCGAGATTCTCCTCCACCCCCCATGGCTCCCTGTCTGGGTGAACCAAGGATCAGACTAAACTTTGGCTTGGACCATCCCTCTGGGCATGTGAAATGAACAAGAACTGAGGTTCCATGGGACTCTCAGGGCCATGAAACTGGCCCTTTGGCAGAGAGCAGAGAGTGCATTCTGCTTCTTTGGGATGGAGCCAGGTGTTTGTGTATGGGCAGTCATGGGAGAAGTGGAGGGTTTAGATGTGCACTGTACTCAATAGGAAACCAGCCTGCTGGGTGCCTAGCCATCCTACTCAAGAGAGACACAGTAGTGGAGTGTAGACTACTGACCCCTTGAGCCGGCTAACATCCTAGGGGTCCCAGTGTGTCATGGCTTTGCAGGGGACCAAGCACATGCCTGGCTTTGCATCTAAACTCTGGGCTTGGACAATCATCTCAGTCTGGGATATAAGGCAGAGTGGGCAGGCCATATTCAATACAGACCCCTTGAAACCACCAAGTACTATCTGGATAGCTGAGAGTCTATAAAAACTATTCTATAAAAACTATAGAAAGTTTTATGTAATCCTGAGGAGTGTAGCACCCTCTCTGCTTCACTTTTCAGGTGTTCCTGAATGCACCCAGAATAAAAGCAGGTAAACATGACCACATGTCCAGGGCAACCTGCTGGTAACTTCCTGCTCCCAGCATATCCAGAGGAAAAAATATTTTAGAATTTTTCCTAATCCTGGAGTGCTACCTAGTGTCCTTATGAAATTTTCTTTCCCTTTCCTAATGCTGGAACATCACCTGGTGTTCATGCAGATTTTTATTTTTAAATATGAAATTCTTTTATTTTTTTTTCAACTTGTGGAGCACCAAAGAGGATCATATTGATCTAAGATATATCAAGATACATAGATGTTTTTTTATTTTCTCTTTTATTTTTTGTCTTCTTCTTTTATTTGACAGAGTCTTATTCTGTGGCCCAGGCTTGAGTGCTGTTGCATCCAGCTGGCTTATGGCAGCCTCATGCTCCTGACCTTGGGCAATCCTCCTGCCCTGGCCTCCCGGAGAGCTGGGATGGCTGTTGTAGGCTACCATGACCAGCATAATTTTTCCTTTATTCCCCTCCCCGTCTTTTGCTTTCTGGTGTTCTTCTTATTCTTCTTTTTTTTTTTCTCTCCTTTTGGTCCCTGTACCAAAAGACCATTTGAACACATCGAAGCATAGAGACAAAGAAGATCAAGGGGAAGGAGGAAGTGAGAGGTAGAAGGAATATGAAGGAAGAAACCACACTGGAGGAGGAACCAACACAATAGTTGTGGCAACTTGAAAAATCAGAGCATATTGACTCTCCAAAGTGATCACAATGCAGCTACCACAGAAGATCCCATCAATGAAGAAATCATGCAAATGGCAGAAAGAGAGTTTTGATTACAGATGGGAAAAATGATGAAGTGAACTGAAGGAGTGGAAAACCAACCAAAGAAATCCAAAAATTGACCCAAGGAATGATCAAAAGATATGGCAAAGGCACCAAAAACCTGGACGAAACTAGAAAGGATATAATGGATTTTTAATGATTGAAGGAGTCATTCCGGGAGTTTCAAAATGTATTAGAAAATTTCTACAAGAGATTAAACCATGAATAATAAAGAATCTCAGAGCTTGAAGACAAGGCCTTGAGGTAACTCATTCATTTAAGAAGGCAGAAAAGAGGAGACTACAAGGAGAGGGAATCACTCAGAGAATTATGGGACTGCACGAAGTGTATGAACACACAAATTATATGTATTCCTGAAGGAGCAGAAGAGAATCTCAATGGCATTAAATTCCTATTGGAGAATACATAACTGAAAATTTCTCAAGCATCCCCAAAGGTCCAGGCACACTATTTCTCGAAAGATATAAAACCGTAGAGGGTCTTAATTCAAACAGAACATCTAGATACATTGTCATTAGCATAGCTAACGTCAAAATGAGAGAGAAAAATCTGCAAGCATCTAGGTGTAAGCAGCTACAAGGGTAAATCCACCAGCGTGTAAGTGGACAGAAGACTTCTCAGCTGAAACAGTACAAGCCAGAAGAAAGTGGGCTTCCACTTTTAATCCACCCAAATGAAACTACTGCCAGCCTCAGATTCTATAGTCAGCAAAAGTAAACTTTCATATTCAGTGGAGAAATCAAATCTTTTACTGAGAATCAAATTTGAGGAAATTTGCCTCTACAAGACCTGCTCTGTAGGAATTATGCAGACCCATAGTATTCCTATTTCAATACAACAGACCACCAGCAAAGTCCAGTCACTCAGAAATCAACAAACACAAGGTTCCAAAATGTCCCAAGTGATAAAACAAGGCAATAGACCTCTATGCAACAAAAATGAACAGAATCCTTCCCTATTTATCAATTCTCTCAATAACTGCCAACAGCTGCATGCTGAAGAGGCACAGGCTGAGGTGCCTGGTTAAAACAATAGAAGCCACAGCAAGCACATGTCACCTACAGGAAGCACATATTACCCACAAGGACACATCTGGCTTCAGGGTGAAGAGCTGGAAAACAGTATTTTAGGTAAATGGAAATTATATAAAAGTGGGAGATGCAATTCTTTTTGTAGCTTAATGGTCTTTAAAACTACAAAGCCAGGTCAGCTTCAAAGAAGGGATTGTACTTATAAGGCAGGAACTTTTTCAAAACATTGAGAAAGAAGAAAACCTCCCCTCTTTCTGCAAAGCAAACATCACCCTCATACCAAAACCAGGAAAGGATCCAACCAAAAAAGAAAATTACAGACCAATATTATTAATGAATAGAAACATAAATATTCTCAATAAAACCCTAGCAAATATAATTCAGCAACACATGAAAAAAGTGATACTTCGCCACCAGGTCAGCCTCAACACAGGAATGCAAGGCTGGTTTAATATATGCAAATCCATACATATTATTCACTACATAAACAGAAGCAAAAATGAAGACCATATGATCCTCCCAACAGATGCACAAAAAGGATTTGATGAAATCCAGCATCTTCTGTGGTAGGAACACTCAGAAAATAAGCATAGATGGCACATTTCTTAGTTTGACAGAAGCCATCTATGAAAAACCCACACCAAATATCATACCGACTAAAGAAAAACTCATAGAACTGCAACCAGACAAGGATGTCCACTTTCACTGCTATTATTTACCATAGTGCTGGAAGTCCTATCCAATGCAGTCAGGCAAGAGAAGGATATCAAGGGTATCCAAATAGGGACAGAGGAGGTGGATCTTTCACTGTTTGTAGATGATAAGATCGTATACTTAGAAGATCCAAAGAGGTCAACAACAAGACTCTTGGAAGTGATCAATAAACACAGTAGTGTCTTGGGATATAAAATTGATGTCCAAAAATCATAGCTTTCATATATATTCGAACAACAGTTAAGTGAGAATCAAATGAAAATCACAATATCCTTCATAATATTGTCAACAAAAATGAAATAGCTTGGAATATACCTAACAAAAGATATGAAGGATATCTATGGATAAAAGTATGAAATCCTGAAGACAAATACAGAAGAAGAATTTAACAAATGGAAGAACATACTATGCTCATGGCTGGGAAGAATCAATATTGTTAAAAATTATTGTGCTATCTCAAGCATCCCATGAAAACACCAATGCCCTACTCTGAAGAACTTGAACAATTACTTCTCTGTTTCGTGTGGAACCAGAGAAAACCCTGAATAGTCAACTCAATTCTACAAAATAAAAACAAATCTGCAGGCATCACATTACCAGACTTCAGTTTAATCTATGGGTTTATAGTGATCAAAACAGCATGTTACTGGCATAAAGGAGAGAGATAGATCTATGGAAAAGAACAGAGAATTTAGAGATGGGACGAGACTCATATCACCATTTGATCTTCGATCTACTAAACAAAAGCATATACTGGGGAAAAGAATCCCTATTTAATAAATAGTGCTGCGAGAACTGGTTAGCCCACATGTAAAAGACTGAAAGTGGACCGACACCTCTCACCACTTACAAAAATGGACTCATGCTGGGTAAAAGATTTAGCCGAAGATACAAAAGGATAGAAATGCTCAAAGAAAGTGGGAAAAAACTGTTAATGTTATTAGCCTGGGAAAAGGATTTATGAGGAAGTATTCATTGGCAATTGCTGCAATGACAAAAATAAATTAATGGGATTTGATCAAGTTTAAAAGCTTCATTATCACTAAGGACGCAATCAGTGAAACACACAAATCCTTCAAGATGGGAGAAGCTATTCAAAAGTTACAAAGAATAAAAGAATCTATAAAGAACTCGAGCAAATCATCAGGAAAAGAGCAAACAATCCCATTAATCATTGCAAAAGAGACATGAACAGAATCTTTTCCTATGAGGACAGATGAATGGCCAACCCATGAAAAAATGCTCATTGTCCCTAATCATCGCCACGCATACAAATCAGCTCAAGATAAACTAAAGACTTAAATGGAAGGCTGACACCAAAAAAAAAAAAAAAATTCCAGAAGAATACTTAGAAAATGTTCTTCCAGACATTGGCTTGGTAGAGAATTTATGACTCAAAACCAAAAGCAAAAACAACAAAATCAGAAATAAATAATGGACTTAATTAAACTAAAAATCTTCTGCAGAAATAGTTCATAGAGTAGACAACCTACAGAATAAGAGATAATATTTGCACACTATTCATCCAACAAAGCACTCACATCCAGAATCCAAAAGGAATTCAAACAAATCAGCAAGAAAAGGATCCAAATAACCCCATTAAAACGTGGGCTGACTACATGGTTGGGAATTTTTCAGAAAAAATACAAATGGTCAACAAAAATATTTTTGAAATGCTGAACATCATTAATCACCAGGAAATGAAATTTAAAACCATAATGAGATGCCAACTTACCCCTGGCACAATGGCTTTTATCAGGATACAAGGTAAAAAAAAAAAAAAATAGATATTGGTATAGATGTGGTGGAAAAGGAATGCTTATTCACTATTGGTCAGAATGTAACTTATTACAAGCTCCATAGAAAATGATATGGATATCCCTCAGAGAATTACAAGGAGACCTACCTTTCAATCCAGCCATCCATTACCGGGTATATATCCAGAGGAAAAGAAGTCATTATATAAAAATGACTGGGTGGTGCCTGTGGCTCAAAGAAGTAGGGCGCCGGCCCCGTATGCCAGAGGTGGTGGGTTCAAATTCAGCCCTAGCCAATAACCACAAAACAAACAAACAAACAAACAAAAAACAAACAAACAAAAAAACCCACATGGCTTTGAATGTTTCTGCCAGCACAAATCACAGTTGAAAAGACATGGAGTTAATATAAGCACCCTTCAACTGAGGAGGGGGATATCAAAAATACGTGCATGTGCACACACACACACACACACATATACATATCATCGACTATTACTCAGCCATAAGAAAGAATGAAATGATGTTTTTGCAGCAACTTGGATAGGACTGGAAGTCATAATCCTTAATGAACTATCCAGGAATGCAAAAAGGAATAGTGCAGGTACTCACTTATGATGGCAGCTGAGTGATGGGTATACCTGGTCACACAGAGTGGTAGAAAGGACTGTGGACACTCAGAAGGGGGAGGCTGGGGTATGAGAAGGATCACAACCTACCTGTCTGTACAGTGCATACAGGTTAGGTGACTGGCACACTAAGGGGCCTGACTTCACCACTATACAATTCATCTGTGTAAGGAAACCACTTCTACCATCTAATTGTTTAAATAAAAAATGAAAACAAAAGAGAGTAAGATAAAATTACTACAAATAAAATCCAGCAAAGCACACCCGAAGACTTCAGCGCTCAAGAAACTTCTAAAAGATATTCTCCAGGATGAAGATAAATAGTCCCCAAAGGTTGGTCGGAAATGCACAATGGAATACTGAGAAATGTATACAAGTCCAAAGAGTTTGTATAAAAGAAAAACAACAACCATAGCATCTAAATTGTAAGGTAACAAAATAGAACAAAAATACTGGAAAACAAAAGCCTGTGAGTTGGGAAGGACAATGATTGGAATTAATGTCAAGACAGGAGGGACCTTTAAAATGTGGTTCTACTTTGCACTCTGTTAAGTTTAATATGCATGACAAAAGGCTATGTTTTGGTATGTAGCCTGTAGAAACCTTGATAGTTCATATATATGTTTGGATGAGTATGTATATGTATCCATACAGGGTGGCCATAAAATTCATGTGCAACTTACATGTATACATATAAATGTATATACACACACATATACATATATGTAGAGAGAGAGACAGGTAAGAGTGTTTGTGATGGTGGTATTAGAATTACCAAAACCTTGGGAACAACTGAAATATTCATGCATATGGGAGATGACTGATAAACTCCAGTACATCAATACCATGGTAGAGCATGCTGCCGCAAAGAGAACATGGCAGATCCGTGTGTGTCCACATCACAGTGGGAAATAGCAAGTCTCAGAAACTGTTCACATATATACACAATGTACACCCAGAAAAAGGATACAAGGCTCTGATCAAATAAGCCAGGTGTCGGGGTTGGAGATGGGTGATGTGTGGCAGGGTGTATAAATGGGACTTTACCTGTTCTGATAATACTATTTTTTTTTTTTTTTACAAAAAGACTATTTCTTCTATAATCACAAATTAATGTTTAAAAGAGTTTAATATAATAAAAAGAACAAGAAACTGCAAGTTTTTTAGGGACAGGGACTGAGTCTGTATTGAACACCTCTCAGAGCGAGCACTGACAACACACAGTAAGTGTTCAACGACCCCAAATATTAGCAGGGTTTTAGCTAATAAGTAGGATGATGGAAAATGTGTTTTCTCTTTCTCGGTCTCTATTTTCTACTTTTGTCCTCTGATCATGGTAAAAATAAATTAATAAAACATGTTCTTAAGATATGTCCCCGTCCTCCGTCCTACCGTACCCCACCACTTGTGTAATGCAGAACCTGGCACAAGGCCTGGACTCACCGCTCCTCATCACCCGCACGTCCTCCTCATGCACGTTGTTCATGTTTATGTGCTTAACGGTGCAGCCTAAAGACAAGACACATGGAAATTCGTTCCGGGGTTTCTAGACTTTTAGGCTGCCTCTTCCCCCACAGACAGTAGCAAATATGGAAACGTTTCAACAAGTTCTAGCAAGGAGTATAGCTCAGAGATGACTCACAGCCTAGACAGCAGTGTCTCAGCAAAAGAACAATCTCAGAGTGGCTGCGAACCCCAAATTATTGTCAACCTGTGACAGGGAGAGCTGTCAGGGCCTGAGACTGGCCAGATCTTGGGCCCGGCTTAACTAGGTTCTGGTGGCAGACCACTAAGCTACCTTTCTCAGGAACAATTTCTCTTAGGTGCCTGAGGGCTATCTACTTCCACAGGAGAGAGAGAGAGGGTAAAGTAGCCATAGAATAAATAGATCTTAGTCTTTAGTAGAGCTTGGTAATCTTCAGCAGAGAGACACGGTGCTGGCATTCTGCAGGCAGGAGAGGAGACAGAGTCAGAAAAAGCAGGATGGAACGCACATGCTCCCAACTGCCTTCTCCTCTAGCCTAATATAAAGCTGATCTCCTGCCTCTCAACACCACAGGTGTATGGACTGACAGTTCACCAATGCTCTCATGTTGTGAGCTCTTATGCTTGTTAGGAGAGCTAAATCCCTCTCTCCGTGCCCTTTTCACCAAGGTGTTCCATTGTTGAGCTATACAGGTATTTCTTATAACTCTCCATCCTCCTAACCATAGGCTATATGGGCTGCTACAGAGAGCACTAGCCCCAGTGGTAGCCTCGATGTGACTCTGTATGGGGCTCCCACACCAACAGGAAGATGGGCAAAGGGCAGAAGCCTATTAATTCGCAGAAATGAAACACACGCCAACATGTGTTTCATGCCAGACAGAATAAAGCTTTACCCTTGCTGCTGACAAGCAATATTGACCATCCAAACAGCACGATACTATCTTTCACCTATCATATTGGTGATGATTTTTGAAATATTACCTAGGGTTGGCAAATGCTCATAGAAATGGATGCTCATATACAGTAAGTAGAAATATCTACAGTAAGAAGAAAATAATTTAGAGAGCTCTTTGGCAATCAAAAGCATTAAAATTTTGCATGCCTTCTGGGTCTAGCAATTCTACCTGAAATTTATCTTAACATACTACTCATGATGTCATGCAGAGAGTTGACCACTGCTTCCCTGCTTATAAGAGTAAGAAATGACACAGTATTTCACAGGATTCAACATTACGATCTGATTTAATGAACAATCTTATAAATCCACCCATATGATGGACTTAATAATATGCAGTTATTGACAATAATGTTGAAGAAAATATAATGGTTTAAATTTGTGATACAGCAAGAAAAATAAAACAGGAAATCAAAGTGCCTTTTGAAAAGTTCTTGTGTGTATGAGTGTGTATTTGTGTACATAGTACACTGTTAAGAAAAAACTTCGTGACGTTAGCAGTGGCTACATACAAATGGTGAAAATTTGGCCTTATTGATTTTCTTCTTTTTTCAAATCAGGATTTTTTAGTATTTCTAACATTAACACTCATTACCACTGTAATTCCAAAAATATTTTGGAATGTCTGTAGGGCCCCAGTCGAAGCAAAAGTTTTCCCCCATATGTAAAGCTTATGGCTGTCTTCCTCACAAAGCAGATCCTGGACAGAGGGGACACACACATGGAAATGGGGTACAGGCACATCAGCCTCCTCTTCCTCCCTGAGCCTATCTAGGCTAGAATCTGAGGCCTGCCCACTGATCCACGTCTCTCATCGGGTCAAGGATGGGACAGGAGGAGACTTGATTCATCATGCTGTGTGTCTACCTGACCTTCAGCAGAGGGTCAAGGAAGCCTATGCTGATGAGAAAAGGAGGAACCTCTGGGAGTCACCGCCTTACCTATGACAGTGAGGGCAGCTGCCTTGAGGGAGGTCTGTGGGTTTCCCAAGATCTCCAAGCTCTGGGACAGTAAGTCCCCCATGAGCGGCTGTTTGCCTCTGCGTACCTGCAGAGCCAAAGAGGGTAGTGAAGACCAGGGGAGGGGCAACTGGGGACCTTACCAAAGACCTTCTAGCAGCCACAGCATCCATACTACACACAGCAGTGTCTATCTCAAGGCACCATGTACTGCATGACTCTGTGCCCCAGACCCCTCAACCCCTCCCAACCCAGCCCAGCACAGACTCAGTAGCCAGTGCAGAGGAGCAGGTTGCTCCCCCTGGCTCCTGGCAGGAGAAAGAAAGGCACACCTGACATGGATCTAGGCGGCCCAGGTGTGACGCTGTCCTGACCCTCCCTGGCTTCACTGATCTCTCTGTAGAGTGGAGGGGAACCTGCCCAGCTCCCTCCATAACTGCAAGGTGTCATGGGGGGCTGGTGGTGAGGTGCTCTGTAAAGTGCTCTACCTACATAAGGGATTCCTGATACCAAAATTACTCACACCACTGTCCGACTTACATGCTCAGCCCTTAAATGTTCGGTTTTCAGCCACGATTCCTGACCTCTTGCCTGTTGTTGGCTGCCATAGGAGCCATAGGCTCATAAGACCATGACTATTGACCTCATGTCCTGATGACTCCTGCCCAGGGCTTCCCTTCCTACCTCTCTGTCTTCTGGCCATGCAGTGACCCTGCATTATGTCCCCAGCCTCTGAGGCAGGGATCAGGACACAAGCAGGATCAAACACAGAGCACCAGGGCCTGGCCTCCCAGGTGCAGGTTCTCAGAGGTAGCCGAGGCTAAAGAACGAGAATCAGGGAACTAAAGGAAGGTGTCTGTCACCCTGCCCTCTGTTCACTGAATCCACTGTTCAGTCGTAGGGATGAATGTTCAGGCCCAGCTTCCCCAGGGACTCTCACTCGCCAGGTACGCGCATGTATCCTGTATCACCTGCAGGTGGTTGCTGAGGGTGATGTGTTGGAAGGTGTCGGTCAGGGGCACCCAGCCAATCACCTTTGCCCACTCAGTGAGGGCCTCTCCACAGACCCGTGGGTGAGAGGGGGTCCCCAATTCCCACTGCTATGACTTCCCAGGCCAGGGGCTGAGTGGAGGCCCCTACATCACTAGGAGAGGGGAAGAGTGCTGAGGGCCAGCCCAGAGAAGGATGCCAAGAGGTGGATGTGGAGTGTGCAGCCACAGCCAGGCTCATGAGGAGAGAGCTGAAGGGAAGGGGCCTGGGCTTGGCACGAGGGGGCATGATTCGGGCCTGGGCTTGGCATGACAGACACAGCCAGCATACCTTGACCACTTCGCTGTTTTCCTGCTGCACGTTCAGCAGCAAGGGAAGCAGAAATTTACACAGTTCCCTTTTCATGGTGGCTCCGGCCTTATATTTCTTGTCCCGTCTCAGCATGTAGCCCAGAGCAGAGATGGCTGCAATCCTCACTGGCTCCCTCTCCTACCACAAAGCACAACATTCCTGTGAAGAGGCCGTGGTCTCCTGGCCCTGTCAGGCCTGGCTTCCTTCCGTCCACATCTCAGTCTACGTGTCCGAGTGCTCGGGCTGCACTGGCTTAACCAATGCAGAGACCACACAGCCGATGTCTCTGAGTGGCCTCTTACGCACAGCACTAAGAAGTTGGTAATGCAGGCACAGGGCCAGGGAAAGCAGCATCGTGGCTTTAGTTCTAGCATGGGCCATTTACTTTCTGCCTTCTAAGGATTTAGCTCAAGCATGACACATCTGAAAAGATGCACATTTTTATTCTAGTTACATTCTGAATAAAACTGTTTAAGTCTGTGTTAGTTTATGTAAATTTATAATGGCCATCAATAGCTAAGCTTTGTACACTTTCGGAGTATATTACATACACCGTGAGCACCTGTCATGAGCTAGGCACAGTGCCACGTGACAGAGGCACGGTAGCGCAAGAAGGAATAGTTCCTGAATGCAGGGGCAGACTTGGGAACAAGTTGCGTGCACACACTAGAACAAAATGGCCAAAAAGAGACATGATTCCTTTAGCGCTTCAGTGACAAACACAAAGAGAAAACTGTCACATACATGGCAGCTCAAAATGGGTGACTGAGCACCACCCTAATCATTCCATGCCTGTGTGGCAGAGTAGAAATATGTTTTTACAATTCATAATGGATCTGAAATATTAGGTGAAGCTCCTCAATTCCCACCAGAGGACAAGAATATTCCTGAAAGATAAACAGCAGACAGAGTTGGAATTTAAGCACAAATTACAGCCCAGAGTGTGGGTAAGAAAATAGGACTGCAGGTGGCAGGAGGTCTGGGAGTGCTCTAAAGCTTAGAGGTTGTAAACATAGGGAGCAGGAGATGATTCTGGGACAGCAAAAGGTGCTGGTTTGGGGCTTTCATCCAGCCATCCTGTCCAGGTTCTCCCTCCACCCCATCCTGATGACCTAATCGATCACCAAGCAGCAGGGCATGGAACACCCCAGCACAGCAGGGAGTGCGGTGTCCAGGACAAAAAGAGATGGATCCCTGGGTGTCTGGGACTCAGGGAGGGCAGGGAGCCCTAGAATCCAAAGAATGGCTATTGCACACCCAAGTGAACCCTCTCCCTAGATGCTCCCCCATGGTCCCTGAAATCAGGCTGCAGAAAGAGGCATTGGTTTCACACAGGGTCCACTGAGACTCTCTACTGATGCCAGAAATCACAGATCAGCCAACCATGGAGGAAAACCAACACTACAAGGAAAGAGACCACATGTGAGAAATACCAAAATGTTTATGTCATAAACTACTAACAACTTAAGACAAATCTGAGGTAAAATAAAGACATTTTCATACAAAGATGCAAATGTTTACTACCTTCAGACCCTCACTCAAGGAACCATAAAGGAAGAGGGAGGCGAACCCTAGGAGGGAGGGAAGAGCTGTAAGAAGGAAGGTGAGAGAGATGTGTAAACATGGTGATTCTAAGTAAGAGCTGACCGTATGAAATCACAGCAGTCGTGGTGCCAAGAGAATACAAAGTCCACATTGGAGACGTGATAGCAGATGGACCTAAAATACTAGACAACATGCATGTGTGACCTGGGAAGGTGTGATGGGAATTAAACATCTCCAGTCTTCATGTTGTTTGGATGGTGGGAAAAGGCACCACCTTTAGGCATTGTTAAGTCAAGTTCAGTGCACAAGCTGAGCTGTAAAAGTAACTGAAAGATGAGTCAGACCTTGACCTTGCCACTCAGGGGCTTCCAGAGTCATAGAGGAGATGAGATCTACACCCAGATAATTCCAACCCAAGGTTCAAAAGCCAAGGAATTTACAAATGTCACAACAGGAGCACAATCAGCACGTGTCTCAGGGGTATTGAGTTCCCTCCAGCACTAAGATGCTGTGACCTGTAAGGAGGAGTGGGGAGGGAAGGTGTGAGTCTGTTAGTCCAATTGCTGAGTCTCGGATTTCTCTTGCCACAGGACTCTAGCTTTCTAAGGTCCCTGTGCTATGCGGGAGTACAGCAGGCCATCAGCTCTCTCCCTCTTCACTACGTGAGTGAGTCTGGGTCCTTAGGGTGAGCGCCAACTTGTGATCAGTGTGTGAGCTTTCAAGTGTGGGTCCAGTGGCTCCTCCAGGGAACTTCTGGGGGCAGCGGAAATGGAGGCGTGTGCTGCGTCTGCAGGTGCTGGGAGGGTACTTGGATGAAGTGTCCAGAACACAGCTCCATGTGGCCAGGTCTCCTTTCGTCTTCCCCTCCAATTTCTCATCCCTGGGCCACAGGCCCTTGGCCTAGCACAACCCTTAGCTCATACCAAGGTGCAGCCTCAGCCCAGCTCACACCATTCCCAAGGGCTCCCAGGGGCTGCAGGCACATACATCATTGATGAGGGGACGCAGTTGCTGGCAGATGCTGCAGAACATTCCCTGGATGTCCTTGTTCTTTCCATGGTGGATGATGTTCTGCAGGCTCCTCACAGCCTGCACTGTCACCTGCACCTCACCATTCAGGAAGCCTCGTAGGAATGGAACCAGCCTCTTGAGAGCCTTTGACTATGGGGATGAAGGCAGAGATCACTCAGCACCCTGGGGACCACACAGCATTCTCAGGACTTAGAACATGGAGTCAGCATAGAAGAGAAACAGATGTGGGAAACCTAGAGGCTGAACATGCTGAGGACATGATGGCTCTGGGGGCTCGGGCAGCATGAGGACATGCCTGGGTTAGCGTCCACACTGGGAGTTGTGCTGCCCTCAGATGGGGGTGGGGTGGACTCAGCCCGATGCAGCAGAGGGAGCAAGTGAGGAAAATAAGCAAATGCTTTGGGGATTCACAAGGGGTCCCACTGGACTCTCCTCACTCTCTTACATTTTCTGGGTGCAGTGCCAGGTTACTGATTCCCTGCAGGCTGATTTCTTGCATAATGATGCTGGGGTCTTTGAGCCAGTGGGTTAGAGTGGACAGTGACACTTGTCCCAGGGTGTGTGCCACGGTCGGGTGCCAGAGCAGCTGAAGGCAAAACACCATGGTTATGGATGGAGGAGAGATTGTGGAGCCTTGGGCACCCTCCAGACCTGCTCAGAGCCCTACACTGGTAAGGACTGTGTCCAGGTGACAGAGGTGGCAGATCTGGTCTTGTGGAGTGGAGACTATAGGGAAGCGCTGGGGCTAATGCTGGTAAGGTTTGAATGTGGAGCCCCACGCTAGGATCTGTGCATCATCCTGGGAGGACCAGAACTGCAAACCCCCTTCCCAACTCTCCTCACCTCCTTTAACCAGTCCCCTGACATGCCAGGGAAGGGAACCCCCTTTGAGGTTGCTGGATTCTTTTTTTCTCCTTCCTGGGACAAGTTACTTAATATCCCACTAAACAGGCAGTCCCTAACTACTGGAAGTGGACGGCCCAAGCTCTTGAGCTCTCCCCAGCTCTCACCTGCACATAGAAGGCCATGCCCAGGATCTTCCTACCCTCGTCCACACTGTAGAGCAACTTGTCAACATGGCTCAGGAATCGGTGGAGAAGAGAAGGTTCACATACTCTCACAATTGCCCTGCGATGGGACATAGGAAGCCAGCAGTTGGCAGGAGTGGGGAAGGGGTTGGGGCCAGTGTGCACCCACAGGGAAGACATGAGGCCTGAGAAGTCAGGACAGCAGAGGACTGGGCATGGGGACGTAGGGTGGGAAGCTGCTATGTTTGTGTGCTGCCCCTGGGAGTCTGGGGTCAGGGTCGAGGTGATGCCATGGGCACTGGGGAAGTGGCTGCACCTTGCCAGGTCCATGACCCCTAAGTAGAAAGATGCAGAAATGGACAGCAGGTCCCAGCAGTGATGCTCATTTGCATGGATCAACACTTCCTCATGTTCAGCTGCCAGGAGCACCAACTTCGCTACCTCCAGGGCACACCTGAAGGCCACCACCATGCAGATAGTGAAAATAAAAGGTGGGCAGGGTGCTATGCCTGGGGCTGCACTCCTGCGCTGGTGAGCTAGAGGCAGTCTCAGCTCTGGTAGCAGGATCTGCTCTCCTGCTGACAAGAAGTCCCACTCTAGGGCCTGTCCACAATTGCCCATCCACTCAGAGTCCAATGTCAGACACTGCAGGGATATCCTAGCATCCTGGTTTTCAAATCCTGCTGTCACACGCGACATCTACACCCACATCGTCAGAGTGTCTTTCCTTTGTTTCATTTGTTTTTGTTTTCATTCTGGGTTTCACTGGAAGCAAACACTCTGAGGTTGAAAAACAGCATGACAGCCACTGATTTAGGAGCAGCGTCCCCATCTCCTAGTTGAGAAGAGTGAATCCCAGCAGGGACTTGCAGTGGACAGCACAGCTAGTGAGGATGCCACCCAGGCTGATGCTCATGGCCAAGCCTGTGTGGAGTGGATGACTAGTTCCTGTCATCTAACATCCCACTGCCCTCTTCATAGGTAGAATTACGAACACGGTAGGAACCATGGTGTGAGCAGTGGAACAGTGCATGTGATGAGAGGAGTGAGGAGAAATCTGAAATCTGAGGCCCCAGTGCTGCCACATCCCTTCCTCACATCCCTAAGAGATCAGCATCTAGCCCCCCAGTCTCTCAGAAATGAACTCGCTGCATTTCTCTACCGCCTGGAGGGGAGGCTTACTTAGTGGGGTCAAGGGACGAGCTCTGGCTGCTTGGGCCCCCCTCCATCTTCCAGGGAACATTTTGCTTAGTCACAACATAGAGATGACTCAGCACAGCCAACAACAGCCTTGGGAAGAATTCCTGGACGGCCTCCTGGCACAGGGGTCCTGACAGCATCTCACGCAAGGCACATGTCACCTGGGGAGTGAGGAGCAGAATTGCCCAGGCCTGGATGATGATCGCTCACCCTGAAAGCCTGGGCTAGAATCCAACCCTGTCCTTCCCTGTCACTGCCCAGTGGGTGTGGCTTACTCTGACCCAGGTTTCTAAGAAACATCCAAAAACTAAATACCCACACTTGACACCTAGGAACTGAGGGGCCACCCACACCCAATCTGCTTCCTTTCAGCACACTTGACATTAAACATGGAAAGGAAAGTGACTCCAAATGATCAGCAGAGGATGGTTTCTGGCAATCTGAGCACACAACCTCCAGGCCGCCCAGCCTTCTCCTCCTCTGTGCCCCATGCCACACCCTCAGGCTTCCGTCTGATGCTGCCAACCCAGAATGGTGAGACAGCACAAGCAGGTGCGCCCTATCAGTGTCCTTTTCCTGCAGTGGGGCTGGCCCTGCCCTTTTTCCACCACACACTCTTACACCCAAAAGTGCTGAAAGGAGGGCAAAGTGCACTGCGAGGTGCGCACTCAGTATGCAGGCTGAACACTCTCCTCTTTGTCCCTCCCAGGGCCTACTTCACCCCTGAGGTCAAGCTCTTTCATTCACAAATCGGCTCCTCAATAGGACATGCCAGCCCCCTCATGTGCTGACCACCACAGGCTGGGTGTCCATCTCCCCTGTGTCTTCTCTGTAGTGGCTTATTTCCAGGAAGTCAGTGAGCAGCTGCAGGACATTGACAGCTGTGTCTCGCTGGGGGCCAAATGCCTTCCACAGGGCCAGAGTGGTGCTGCAAGACCCAGGGACAGCAGTGTCATGCACTCTGGTCTCAGGCCCTTGAAGAGCCAGTTCGCAGGTACTAAGGAGTGAGAGCAGAAAGGAACCAGCCAGAGGACATGGAAATGTGACTTGCTGAGACCAGAGAGAAGGGAGGGAGGGACCATGTTCTTGCAAAGCAATTTTCATCTGGGCTGGGGGCCAGGCACAGGGGCCTTCCTGGGCTGTAAAAGGTGCCCTGGGCCAGGGCAGAGGTACCTGTCCCAGGGCAGGGGCTTGCTGAGCAGCATGGGGACGACAGAGCAGGTGTTGCTTCCTGCCAGGGAGCACATGGCCTGCAGGGTCTCCTCCTTCATGCCGGGCTTCAGACTCCTGCTGAGCCACTGGAGGATTCCCTCCGCTATTTCCTCCACCTGCGGGACAGACAGAAGTCCTCAGGGTTCCTTCCCTGGGACCTTCCTACCTTCATCCTCTACCAAGTTCCAAACTCAAAGGGCCAATTTGCAATCCTACCAGTGGCTCCCTTTTCAAGGCAGAGTTCTGGGGGCCAGAGGCCAGACCAGCACGGCCCACACAGAAGGCACTCTAGAAGCTGGTGACAAGGCTCACTGTAGAAAAGTACCTTCCCACGGCCCCAAACTTTGGGGGAAGAGCTGCCGGGTTACTCCAGAGGAAAAGCAAAAGTCCTGCAGACACATCAGGGGTTCTCCTTCCACATTCAAGCAAATTTCCTTTTCTTTATTTTTTTCATGCATTGACTTGCTCTGTCACCCCTTCTAGAGCACAGTGGCATTATCATAGCTCAATGCAATTGTAAACTTCTGGGCTCAAGTAATCTTCCTGTCTCAGGATCCTGAGTAGCTGGGACTTCAGGGACCCACCAGAATGCTCGGCTAATTTTTTCTCTTTTTAGTAGAGATGGGGTCTCAGTGTTGCTCAGGCTTGTCTTGAACTTCTGAGCTTAAGGGATCCTCTCCCTTCAGCCTCACCAAGTGCTGAGATTACCGATGTGAGCCATTGTGTCAGGCATGAGATTAACTTTTAAACCATTTTCAATCCTCGCAACTACAGGATGAACTTGTTTTGGGGGTGGAGGCTCCCAGGCTCTATCCTGGCCCTCACAGCACTAATACATAGGGTCTGGGAAGCCTATTCGAATGTAGCTTCAAAGATGGCCTCAGAGCATCCTTCCAGTGTTGTGACCCTGGCCAGACAAGTCACATAAATGAGTGAGGACAACAGGTGTCGGTAGACTCAGGGAGAGGAGGAAGGGTAGAGAGAGCCCATGCACCAGCCTATAAAAGGGACAGTGCCCACTCAGAAGGGTGGCCTAGGTAAGCCCATTTTAAAGTTGTTTTCAAACAAAAGGTAATGACCACTTCATAAGCTTGTTGATTTGCCGTCCACAGTCTAAGCTCCTGACACCCCCAGGGTACCAGGGGAATGTCCCCAACAATAGGCACTTTTGAGCTCAGGACTACACATGTTATAGTGGGACCACAGAGAAAAATTGATTCCAAGCCTACATTTTATAGATCAATAAATTGAGGCCAACAGAGAAGGGACTTCCTGAGGCCCTCTTTCTGGTTAGTACTAAGTGGTGCCAGGAAAGAGCCCAGGGCTCCTGATTTATGGGGCAGAGCTTCTGCCACAGTGCCACACTTACCTTTATCAAATTTCTGCCCCACTCTTTGATGACAGCACTCATCAGCTGGGCAGCAGCCAGAGACAACTTGGCCTTGCTGTTGCTCAGGCCCTCCATGGCCTCCAGCACCAAGTCGCAGAGCTGGGATTGGGTCAAGTACCCTCCAAATGCCTACAAGAGGGGCCATCAGTCTTGACGCACCTGGGACCCTGCCTCACATGTCCCAGACCACCCTTCCTGGGAAGGGGATGAGGGAGAGCCCTTCTCTGGAGCAAGATGCACTTCTGTCCGAGGCCTGTGCTGGCTGTTGAGCTCCCAGAGGACACTGTCACTAGAGCCAGAGTCTTTGGGGGTGGGAGTCAGAAACACTGACCTCAGGGGTAATGTGGGACTCAGAGGTGAGAGGCTGCAGAGACAGAGCAGTGGGAGAGAGGGGCTGGGGTCCTTAGTGCCATCCCTCTGTGGCAGGAGTTGGCATCCATGTCACTCTGGAAGCACCAATGCTTCCAGTAGACTGAATCACTAGGAAGGATCAGGATTGGGATATGCACAGGAGAGCATGTGGGAGCCCCAGGACTGGGCCTTTCTTCACTCAGGGACAGTCCCGCAAAGAAAACCTTCATGCCAGTCATGGAGAGGGAAGGCAGGTGGGATATGAGAGTCCCAAGTGAGGTGGTAAGAACATTATGTGAATGAGAGGCCCCAGGTCTCCCCCTATGACTCTGGCCCCACGCCCTCACCCTGCCAAGTTGAAAGGTGTTTTTATAGAAGGTGTTGGCACTGTAGGCTTCTCTCTTGGCCTCTTCTTCCAAGTGCTTTTCTGATTTCCCTGACATCTCTGAAACAAAGACCCCAAGCCCACCCCTCACATGGTCAGAAGGCTTCTTAGGTCACCCTCTCCCAACTTTCATGGGACTTTGGCCTAGCCCAAAGCACCTACTGAGCTAAGCCATCTTGGAGAGAGGTGGGGGTGGCCAGGGGTGGAGCACAGTCAGCATAAGGAAGCTGAGGGCTCTTGTCTAGGGCCGTCCCGTTGCTTCGCTCAGAGCAGAGACAGAACTAGGTAGAGTCTGAGGCTCAGTGAGATGGGGAGGAGCTGATTCAAAACAACTCTTTCCTGAGCAGGTATTCTGTCCCAGGGGGGTTATTGCAGGTATTTAGGGGCAGGTCCCTCCATGGAAATGAAGTGCTCAGGTAACTTCTAGGCCCTCACTCTTCTGGATCAGAGAATGTGGGGAGGCTGGAGGGGAGGGAGGACAGAAGGTCGAGCATACTCTTCTGCAGCAGGAGGACACAGTAGAGGCTGTAGACGGCTTCGGCAGACAAGATGCAGACGCTGTCCACAGGGTCCTGGCAGTGTATGGCCAGCATCCTCACCAGGTGCCCTAGTCGGGTGAACTGAATTTCCCCCTGGGGAGGAAGCCGGAAGTCCCACATTATCCCAGCCACACTTCTGGGTGGGCTGTCACAAAGAAAAAATGTGGAGTAGGTGCCCCGTGTGCCAGAGTGAGACTAGGAGCAGTGAACAGGGAAGGAATGAGGTGAGGTGTGGCTTCAAAGCAAAGATGCCAGCATATCTGGGGAAGGTCCTGACTGTGTCCCCTCTCTACCTCTTGACACCCCACTCATGCTTCAAGCCCAGCTCAAATGCCTGGGTCGTTTCCCTATCCACCTCTTCCCATTCTGAAGTAAAAAAAGAACTGGGTAATAACAAAGTGTCAACTGTATTCACAAGTTTGCTCTACGCAGTTTGCCCAGATTCCCCCACTTGCGACCATTTGTTTCTGTGTTTTTGTGTATTCTTCCCAGCACACTGGGGTTGGGCATTCATCATGGCATTGGCGGAACTCTTCTGGTCATCTACATATCCATTAGAGCCCTTAGCAGGGTGCCAGGCCAAGGTGGGTGTCCAGTGCCTGCTTGTTGAAGTGAATGGAGACTGAAGCATGTGGGATGAAACTGAATTTAGGGATGTACAAAGAGACCAAGTAGAAGGTAGGGGAGGCAGAGGGAAAGGAGGAAAGAACATGATGGAATCCACAGGAGGACACATAGCATGGGACAGGGGGGCAGAAGGTGAGACTGAGGGGCCAAGGCCAGGTGACAGATATGATAATGTTGCTGGTGCCAGGGCTCAGGCTCTGGGGCAGATAACCACTCACTTCGAAGTTATTCATTTTTACAGTAAAGCTGAGAACGTAAGAAGCACATGACACGGCCCGTTCCCGCTCATGGTCCTTCTGAGAATTTAGCCACATCTCGAGGAGCTGGTGGGAGAGAGAGAGAAAAGGAGCAGCTCAATCAGATGCACCTCAGAGGGCGGGAAGGTAACCTTGAGTGTGGCTTCTGCAAAGTGTCAGGGTCACACTTCTGAGAGCAGGATTTCTTTGACCTGGAGGGTCTGTCACCAGAAGCCTTTGTTTTCCCAGCCCCCGATTTTCCCCTTCTGTAGGAGATAGAAATCTCTACACTATACTTATGGATGATTCCTACTAAAACACAAGGCATAAGTCTCCCCAAATACCACTGTTTCAAATACACATCACTCCATGTCAACCTGTAGCAACTAATCTGACAAGGATGCAGATATACAAAAGGAAATTAATAATTGAAAAGAAAATTATTATAGTGCAGCAGATGAAAGCATTCACAAACAACCCCAGAGAATACTGATGCTGCACTCATGAAAACAAATGAAGGAGAACTCCCTTCCTGAAGCCAGGAGGAGCTCCGGTAGCAGCTTTGATCTTATGGGCCAGACTCTGATGAAATACCCAAGACAAAAATGGGGTTCAAAAGGCCATTTTCCACAGAAAGGAACAATAGGCTCTTGAAAAAGCAGTTGGGTCCCAGCCAGGGGAGGAAAGGTACACAAAATTTTCCACTAGGAAACAAGAAAGCTCTTGGAGATTCCTTGAGTCATGCTGAAATGGCTCAGGGGTCAACTTGAAGAAGTTCCCACCGACCAAACATGACACAGTGGAACTATTAATGACAAGAATAGTTCCCTTAATTCAAACCCGTCAGCGTTTTTAATTCATTCTAAATTTAAATGATATGACAGAACCACCTGGGAAGCAATCTTGCTAAAAATTAATTCTAAATCTGATCAACCTCCAGATCTAATAACCTAGGAAATACTGGACAGAGGAATTTGTGAAATGACCCAGAAAGAATATACTCAGTGCAACCCACAATGAGCAGAACTTACAAAAGAAATGACTTGGTTTCTTCAACAAATATATATCAAGGAAAGTGACAGAGGACAATGCTTAGCTGAAAAGTCTTCAGCAACCCCACGGATGGGAATGTACGTACCGGCAGTAGAACCGCATTCTAAGGGAACGTATTTTTTTTAAAAAACATATTTCTGAGACAATCAGGCCAAAGTAAACACTGAATATTTATGACACGAAGAAATTAAGTCAAAGTTACATTTTATATGTAATAATGGCAGCACAGACATGTACATGTATTTTAATAGAATCCTTATGTTTGATAAACATACTAAAATGTTTATGGATTAGATGATATGGAATAGCTTCAAAATCGATCAGGGGTAAAGAAGTTGGGGGACGTGAGGGGTATAAATAAAATGAAATGGATGGGTCACAGCTGATGATTGAAGCTAGAACGTGGTACAGAAGGTTTATGACTCTATTCTCTCCTCTTTGGTAGATGCTTGAGATTTTCTAGATCAAAAAATTAAGAAAAATAAGGCTGGAATGTTAGAAACAATACATTTAGGGACTCTAAAATAACTGATTGAAGAAAGAAACATGATACCAGAAGGAAATTTAGACATCAGGTTTGAAGGAGATCCACGGAAAGTGTCCGTATCTGGTAACTATAATAGACTCCTCTTCTATTCATCTGTGTACCGTATGTTGGCTGGCTCAAAGGAAACATTATGAAGTTGTCAGATGGGATTGTAATGTAGGTAAATGTAACACATGAAACAACTCCAATATAGACAGGGTAAGAATCAAGGGCTTTACACGCTGATCAAGTCTCTGCCTTCCACTTGAGAGGGTAAAATATGGATTCTAGGTAGGCTTGGAAAAACGTAAGTGTGTGTGGAGTAATCTCCAGAGTAACACTGACAAGTATATGAGTAGTCACAATCAGAAGCACAATAGGCAAATTAAATTGTAACACTAAGATGAGAAAATAACCCAAAGGAGGCAAGAAAGAGGAAACAGACAAAGGAAAATCAGAGGAAACAAACAGAACACAAGTAATGAAAAGGTAGACTTAAAAGCTTATTGATAATTTCTTTAAACATTAATGATCTAAACACACCAATTAAAAGACACCAATTGTCAACATGGATCTTTTATAATGTGCCTTCGAATGGATTTAAAAATACAGCTAGCTATAGCTTAAAAGTAAAAAACGGATAAAGATATACCAGGCACACACTAATAAAAGGAGAGGGAACTAGAAGAACAACAGAAAAGTAGAAGTCATCCCAAAGACAATTATCAGAGATAAAGAGGATATTTCATGATTATAAAAGGTCAGTTTACCACGAAGATGTAACAATCCTAATGAGTACACACTTAACAGCAGAGCTTCAGAATGAGTGAGGCAAGAACTCACAGAACCAAAGGAAAACAGGTGAATGCAAAGTTACAGCTGGAGACTGCAAACTCCTCCCTCAGTAAGCAATAGAAGTAGCAGAAATTCAGCAAGCCCACAGTACAGAACTGAACACCACCCCCCCATTGGCACTTCAGAATATTCCACAAAACGAAGGCAAAAGGCACATTCTTTTTAAGTGCACATGGAACAATCACCAAAATAGGCTGTATCTTGCTACATAAAACAAAACCCTAACAAATCTAATTAAAAGCATGCAAAGAAAGCACATGGACAGCAAACGTGCCATGAGAATAGAATCGATACCATTAGCCATTAGATAAACACAAATTAAAACCACAGTGAGCTATCACTCAACCTGTCAGAAAGGGTAAAGTAAAAAATAACACCAAATGCTGCCAAGAATGCAAAGAACTTGGACACCTCACGCGTGGCTGCTGATGATAACGCAGGGCAGCCACTCTGAAAAAGGGTTTGCCAATTTCTCATAAAACTAAATATGTACCTTCCATAGGACTCAGCATTTGTACTTTTCAGCATTTGACCTAGAAAATTAAAACTTATCTGCACAAAAAGCTCTCTCACGAGAGCCTTCTTCATAATCACCGCAATTGGGGAGCCACTCAAATGTCTTTGAATGGGTGAATGATGAGATCAACTCCCGTGTATCCCTGCAGTGCAAACTGCTCAGGAATACAAGGAACCAAGCTTGCAACATGTAACAAATTGGGGCATTTTAAGAGCATGAACCCATGAAAAAGAGTCTGTCTCTGAAAGGTTACGTGCTGTATGTTTCCAGGTCTATTATATCCCCCCAAATGGCAAAAATAGAGAACTGGAGAAGGGGTGAATGGTTGCAACCAGGGCACAGGAAAGAGGAGGGGACTTTGCTATGACTAAGAAGGGCAGTACAAGGGTTCTGCAAGGTGACCAAACTGATCCACATCAGCGATGGTGGTGTCACTGGTCACGCCCTGCTCTACTGAGGTCAAATAGCATATAACCCACTGCCACACAGAGGAGTGCACATCAGAACTGTGACAACTGGGTCAGAGCTGTAGTCTGACAGCTGGGCCCAGAGCTACTTCCCTGGCCGTGACAGTGTACTGCTGTTGTATATGTAAGATGTCACCATGCGGGGAAGCTGGTGGAGCTTACAAGCAACAGTATCTACTAACCCTCAAATTGTTAACTCCCTGTGGATATGAAATCATTTCTAAATGAGAAGTTAAGTTAGCAGCAAAATGATTGGAAACAGCCCATGTTTATCCACAGGGGAGTGGCTGGTAAACTGTGTACGTCCATACAGCAGATGCAACCACAGAATAGTAAGGAAAGTGTCTGGGAACTCGTGAGGGTGACAGAAAAAAGCAAGGGCCGGAGAGCAGGCACTACCTACTGTGTGGGAGGGACAGAGAAAGAAGAAGAAACCAGAACACACATTTGCCCTTTTACAGTGGAACCAGGAAGGGCAACTCGAATGCGGTATGAATGGTGATCTCTGGGCAGTGAGTGGGAAGGAGCTTGCGAGGATGGATGGGAACAAGACTGCGCTGAGAAGACTTTATAGTTTTAACTTCTTTTTAATTATGTAAATTCTGATATAATCAATATCGTCAATTAAATTAAAAGAACAGAAGTCCTTAATTTTAACAAATAAATCTAAATTATATCAATTTAATTCCATCACCAAAGAGAAAATAAGTATCTCAACTAACTTTTTGAGTATTATATTTGGACTATAACTGCTCAGGAATCTCTCCCCCTGACGACCACAACAAGTGTAAAGAAAACTGAAACTTCATATGGTAACTGGGGAGCAGGATACCCAAGAGAAGGCCAAAGTATCACACTGATATAAGCTTAAGTCACTGAATCCATAATAAAAGGCAACTCAGTTTAGTCATGGGCAAATGATTCAAAGCTGGGCCTTACCCTTCCAGTCAGGCACTTTATAAACTCTGTCACCCAGTCATCAGCCCAACTGTCCATGAGCCAGGTACTGTCGTCACTCCAGAGAAGAGTGAAGTGCAGGGATTGTAAATGAGTCCCCTGGCTACAGCACTGAGGATGGAAGCAGGCCGGGCAGCGGGGGAAGTGCATAGCCTGTACTGCTAACCTGTGACTAGTCTGAGGAGCAGAGGGCAGCTGAGGAGAAGGAGGTGGCCTTAACACCGGCTGAAGGAAGAGCAAGCATTTCTCCTCCAAGGGAGAAGACCACAGAGGTTCAGATCCCAGCCCTGATCACCTTCCCTCAAAGCTCTGCACTCAACTCTCATCCTCAGTTCTGCCTCTTCGACTGTCCTTGATGGTTTTGTTCCCAAATATAGTGAGGTGACAAAATTCACATCTACCTCAAACCTCAGGATGTGGTCCTGCCTGGAAATAGGGTCTTTGTGGATGACACTAAGTTAACGTGAATTCATATTGGATTAGGTGGGCCTTGCCTAATCCAATGATTACTGTCCTGATAAAGAAAAGAACACACACACAGAGATATACACACACACACACACACACACACACTGGAATATGCCCTGTGAAAATGGATGCAGAGATTAGAGTGACATGTCCACAAGTAAAGGGACATGAAGGATTGGCAGGAACCACCAGAAGCCAGGGGAGAGGCATGGAAGGGAAGAAAGGATTCCCTGCAGATCCTCCAGGGGGAGCTAACCCTGCCAACACCGTGCTTTTGGACATTTCCCTTTATGTCTGGGAGAGATTACATTCCTGTTGCTGTAGCCAGCCAGGTATGGTGCATTGTGACGGGAGTCCCAGGAATCCACTACACCAACTTCCAAGTGTCCCTCCCACTGACCTCCAAGCAGGACTGGATCTGAGTGGGCCTCTCAGTGACGAGTGCTACCATGAGCCTCTGGAGAGATTGCAGGCTTCTCCTGAGCAGTTCCTAAAGAGCAGAGAGGGACTCAGAGGATGCCTGAGGCAGCAGCCAGCCTTCCCCTGCCCTGGGGTCCACACCCCTGCTCGACACTCCAGCGCCTCCAGCCTCCTCACTCCTTCCTGCTCCTGTTTTCCTTGCATTTCCAGGAACTACTTGCCCTCCACTGATCTGAATGAATCCTCTGTTGCTTTCCGCAGGGCACAGGACAGTGCCCTTCCCCTCTCACCCTCGTGAGAACCATGTGGGCCCTGCCTAGCAATAGTAGGTCTTTGCTTTTAGGACAAAACCTTAGAAAGAAAACAAGTGATCTGCCTGCAAGGGCTTCTGCAAGACAGCCGTGGCCTCAAACTGCCGAGGAGGGAAGACAGCTCCTGTGGAGTGAAGCACTGCCATGGAACCCACCCTCAGACTAAAGCCATTCCTCTGGGCAGTGGGGATCCCAACCCAGAGGGTATGGGCCCTGTTCAAATGCCGGCAATACCAGCCAGTACCTCACTGAGGGATGTGTGAGGGGGCAAAGCCAGGGGAAACCCCCTCAGCTCTCTCTAGATGGAGTAGTCTTTCCTTCATTACATAAAGAAATGTGACCTGGCAAAGAAGCGTTGCCAGTCCATGGAAAGAAGGCCCAAGACAAACAGACCTACTGACTCCAGGAAGTGAAAGTATTTCAGTAAATTGTAAAAAACATTGTTTAAAAAAATGCTGATTTTGTTTTTTTGTTGTTGTTGTTGAGACAGTCTCACTTTGTCACCCTCAGTAGGGTGCCCTGGAAAGATAGCTCACAGCAAAGTCAAACTCTTAGGCTCAAGTGATCCTCTTGCCTCAGATCCCAAAGTAGCTGGGACTCAGGCACCCTCCACAACACATGGCTATTTTAACAGATGGGGTCTCCCTCTTGCTAAGGCTAGTCTCCAACTCATAAGCTCAAAGGATCCACTGGCCTCTGCTTCCCAGAGTGCTAGGATTAGAGACGAGAGCTACCACGCCTGGCCCTGTTTCAAAAAATGCTTATGAATATTCTTAGTGAAGCTCTAGATGCTATGGTATCTACAAAATAAGGACACCCAGCCAAGCGAAAGGAACAGACAAGGTGGAATGGTTCCTAGGAATGAAGCCTAAGAATGCAAATGTAAACCCCAAATCCCTCCATCCCTCCACCCCCCACAAGGAAATCTCTTGGCCCTATAGGAAATGGACTCAGGCCTCCTACTACTGGGATTCCCTGAAGTCACGTAACCATGGGCCTAGAGTAAAGTCATGTTTGAACCTTCAGACTGGTTGCAATTTGACATTTGTAAAGGGAAGGACTGAGTTTCCACTTAGGGGACAGAATATTCAACCTCAATATTCAATGGTCAACCTCATGGCCTACTCTGGCTGCCTGACTCAGCAAACCCCTCCCTCCTACAAGGACAAAATTTTTTTTGTTTTGAAGATGGTAGAAGAGCCTCATAAAACTGCCAAGCCTTTACTTTACACCCTCTCAAAAATAAATGATCAAAAACAAGGCAATGACCATCAGACAGCTCCTCACCTCAGTGGGATCCGAGGCCGCCTCCTGCAGGCCATCCGAGGGGGGAAGGCAGAGCACACTGTCACAGCATGTGAGAAGGAGCTCTTCTATACTATCCGACTCCAAGGCTGGTTCAAGCTTGCTAAGGTCCAGAGTGAAGCACAGTGTGAGCAGAGAGCGGTGGCCAGACAGGACAGTTGGGGAAAGGAAGACCAATGGTACAGAGAGAGAGAGATGGTGGAGACAGAGCAGTAGGTAGAGCAAGAACCAGGGAGACACCAGAGAAAAGGGGACCTGAAAGGGGAAAAGGGAGGAAACAACATCCCAAGGCAAAAGGACCAGGGGTTGGAAAAAAGGAACCGAGGGAGTGAGAGCAGGCACAGTGATTACAGGCAAGGGTGCCAGGGCTTGGGGTGATGTAGTGCTCTCTGGTTGTCCAGATGTCTGGAGGGAATTCAGAGGACAGAGATGGACATGTGGGGTGTAGTCAGGGACAACTCTGGAAGCAGAAGGAAGCCTGGGACAGAGGTGGCGGCAAATCCCTGAGGACATGGGGGAGGCAGGCTCCCTGGGTGCTCATGACATCCCACTCACAAACCCTTAAGAAAAGAAAGGGCAGACAGTGTTCGCTAGCTGTCCACTCCTGCCTGAGGGCTCTCCTACACATACAGTGCATCTTACAATGGTACATGTGAAATTTACTAAATGTAGAATATAAATGTCTTAACACAATAACTTAGAAAAAGGCCGTGAAGGCTATGTTAACCACTTGATGAAAATATTTCAAATTGTATAAAAAAACAGCACATTGACCTTACCTCTTTCATGTTTATATGGATGGAGCTGGAACATATTCTTCTTAGTAAAGTGTCTCAAGAATGGAAGAAAAAGTACCCAATGTACTCACCCTTACTATGAAACTAATTTAGGACCTTCACATGAAAGCTATAACCCAGTTACAACCTAAGAATAGGGGGAAGAGGGAAAGGGAGGGGAGACAGGGGGGAGGTAGGTGAAGGGAGAGAGATTGATGGGATTACACCTGCGGTGCATCTTACAAGGGTATATGTGAATCTTAGTAAATGTGGAATGTAAAGGTCTTAGCAAAATAACTAAGAAAATGCCAGGAAGGCTGTGTTAACTAGTGTGATGAAAATGTGTCAAACGGTCTATGAACCAAGTGTATGGTGCCCCATGATCATACTAATGTACACAGCTATGATTTAATAAAAAAACCCCAGCACATTGTACCCCATAATTGCTTTAATGTACATAGCTATGATTTAATAAAATAATAATGGAAAAAAACAGGTGAATCAGAAGATGAGAGGTGGAGAGGGACCAGGGAAGAAGTCAGAACTCAAGCCAGAGCAGGGAAGGCAGAGAGCAGTGGCAGGTTGCTACCTGAGGTCAGAGATGGCGTTCATTGCCTTCTGCCTAATGGAGCTAGAGATGCAGTCCAGTGGCTCCTCCTGGATTAGCGCCTGTGACACCCCGCCCCAGAGACCAGGAGGACCATGAACATGCTCATCTCACCTTCCTCTCCCTCCTCCCACCCCAGGCCCTGCTCACTAGAAGGTGAGACCTGAAACCTCCAGGGACTTCCAATGAGCAGGTTCACCGGGGCAGCACCCCCACTCCCAGCCTTGCCCCACAGTACTCACCCCCACCTGGAGCATGGAAAAGAAGGATGGCAGTAGGAACAAAAAGCTGGAAACTCTGGGCTTCTCTCTTCCAGGCCTGGCCTAGGAACCCTACTGAGGCTTTCCCTGGGGACTGTCCTCCCTCCGCCCTGCTCTCTGCCCCACCTCCTGAGTGGTGCTTACCGCCATAGAGGTCACAAGGTCCTGTTTGTGGGGAAACTTGCATGGCAAGGGAATGGGATGGGTGCTCAGGATGCTTGTCATCTGGGTCAGTGCATCCAGGTACTCAAGTTTCAGAGCCTCGTCCTGAACCAACGAGTGTGCTCAGAGTCCTCCCAGGGCCAAAATGACCCTGGGGCCAGGGACCTCCACCCATATACAATCTGGGAAAATGAGGAGCTGAGCGGCCCAAGGACTTCCCTAGCCCACAGCCCTAAATCTTCCCTCTGAGCATAGCTATAAATGGAGACAGCCTATGGCAGCCCTGTAGGGGAACAGTCCACCGATCTCTTTGGTACCCTCAGGAACTCCCCGTTCATGGCGCTCTGGCATTAAGGTGGATCTGGCCTCCTTGTCTCTCAAGGTAGCACCTCTCCACTGAGCACATTCTACCCTGAGCAGGCCAGCTGGGTGGCAGGTGGACTGGGAATGGGAAGGGCAGCTCCCCTGCCCTCAGGCGCACTGGACACGCAGCAGAGGCAGGAAAGGTGTTAGGGTTTGCCTCTGTCTCCCCTGGTGCTTGTCCCCGGGGACGAGTTAGGGAATTTAGGCATAGCTCCTTCCTTCCTAGGAGCCCAAAGGGCGGGCATGAGTAACCAGGAGGAAGGAGACACTTTGAACAGACCTCAAATGAGTGCACCCCCGGGGCCAGTTAGAGGTTCAGAGCTGCAAGACTGAGGCTCTGAGGACTGAGGTGGGAGAGGAGGTGACTGGCAGCCCTGCCCCCTGAGGTCCCTTCTTGGTCGCACATCTTCCCATTGAGGGCAGAGGGGCACAGGCGGGGCTGGGGTGTGGGCAGAGGGAGCAGGAAGTACCTTCTTCACAATGCACTCCTGGTAATGCTGCACGGCCAAGGCCAGGATGGTGTCCACATGGCAGGAGAGGGTGTCCTTGGCCACAGACATCATCATGCCGTAGCTTAGGTAGATGGTGTGGCAGACCAGCCCCCACTCCCTTTGCTGATACTCCTGTAGGGGGAAAGGGGACTTGCCTTCTCCTCCCTCATCCTCCTCCCCTGAGGGGTACCTGGAGGCTCAGAAAGGAGAAGACTGCCCAGAGGGCCTGGGAGGGAAGATGGGTTGTGGATGGGAAGGATTTGTGGGGTGGGGGTGTGTGCTGAAGCACAGGCATGAGGGAGTAGGGAAAGCGGGGGGGGGCACTCATTCCGAGGGAGGGGGCATTCTGGGTAGCCAAAGGCCTCAGAGAAGTGCAGGGTCTGTGGTGAGGGGAGCCCTCAGGCCCTGTGTGGAATGCTGGCTGCACTCCCAGGATGCTGTCACCTGGGCCAGTTTGAGGATGGACGACGTGTCCCTGTCAGTGAGTTTAGTGCCGTACACTTCCAGTTCATCCAGAACCACCGTCAGGTGTTCCAGGGACACAACAGCTAGTGCCTTGGCGATGCCCTATAACAAGGAAAGCCCGTCAGGACACAGCTAAGGGTGAGCTGAGCCCCTGCTGTCCTTTCAGAGGCAGGGATCCAGACAAGAAGGGGAGGAAAGGGACACAGAGGGGATTTTGGCCCCTGAGGTCTCAACTCTTTCAAATCCAGATGGAGAAGCAAACATCTGTGTAAGGAGAAATTTACAAAGCAAATGATTCTGAAAGGTGTTAGGAGTTTCTACGATTAAAAAAAAAATCAGAGTCACAGATGTGCATGATCTTGGGAGTCTGGACCCCACATTGCAGAGGAGAGAATTCGTATGTACACCAGGCATTCAGAGAAGGGGTCCGAAGTGGAAATGGGAGAGAAGAACAAAAAAAATTTTTTTCCAACTAAATTCGTCTCTTTTTATTCTCTTGGTAATTTCTGCCACAGTTACTACTTCCGTTGTAGGTGATGAAATGTGTTAAGGCTCCACTTCAAGTGTTGGCACTGCTATGAGCATGGTCTCTCCCTTGACTGTAACTCAGAATTAAAACTTTGGATTCCTTTATATTCCAGTCTCGGTAGAGATTTCCACTGTAGAATTTATCTGATGACAGTCTTTTATGCTTTCTAGTAGTGGCCTACAACCAGTCTCTAGCTTCTCCATGAACACTACGGGATAGATTTAGTTTAAACATGTATTAACCTAAAAGGCATTCTCTTGAACGAGTTTAAATGCATTTTATTTTTATTTTTATTTTTTTTTGTGGTTTTTGGCCGGGGCTGGGTTTGAACCCGCCACCTCCGGCATATGGGACCGGCGCCCTACTCCTTGAGCCATAGGCACTGCCCTGCATTTTATTTTTAAACAACCTACATGACATGTTTTTCCTTAAAAACAATGCCTCCACTCCAAATAAATCAAGGTCAAAATAAATGAAGAGCTCGAGATGACATCAGTGCCATTTGTCTTAAGCCCTGGTGTTGTGTGGGTGACAAGCAGCAGCCAGTTATGACAGGTGATAGATCCAAAGAAATTGCCAAAGTTGTTAACATTTTTCCATTTCTAAACCATCCTTAAAGAAAGTCGCATATGGGGTCACACCATGCTCACGGGAGTCCAGGAGAGCAACCACGCCATCTGGATTCATGTTTTCACCAAGAAAGCACTGGTAGTTTTTGAAATTAGCCAGGAAGTGCTTGATTTGTTCTACAGCCCCTGTCATAAAAGGTTTTACTCTTTATGGTCTCTGTTCTTCAAGTTTGCCTTTGATTGACTTCATGTAATCTTTGATGTGCTGCTTGTAGGCTTCTATTGTGAAGCTGGTTTCCTAAAGTGATGGTTCATGACAATATCAACACCAGTGGTAACTGTGCTTTCAGTACCTTCGCACTCAGGTCCTTCAGTGGAAGTATTTCAACCAATGAGCGAGTCTTCAATGTTACCCTCTGTCCTACTGACCATCTTCCCGTCCACCTCCAGGCATAGGCCATTCGCGATCTCTCAGATCTTGTAAATGTCTGAGAACATCTCATGGTGGCTAATGAGATCCCTGTAGATAATCATGATGGTGAAGAAAGAAAGAAGAAAGAAAGCTGCAGTGCTAGCTTTGCAGGAGCCTGGAGCTTGGAGTGAGCAAGGTGGAGCTGTAGCAGCAGTGGGGAGAGGAGAGTGGGCAGAAATGGCCCAGAAGAGCAAATTTGAGGCACATTTTCTGCAGCACTGTGTGGACGAAAGGACAGAGCTCAGGAGAGGCAAAGGGAAGGCTCCCAGACAGAGTTACTGCTTCTGATCCCGGAGGACAGAGATCAGCAAGGACTCAGACCACTCGGGCAGGTGGAACAAGGGGCCTGTTTGGGGTGGGGAGTGGGGGAGAGTTCTAGGTGTGTCCTGAGGACACCTCAGTAAAAATGTCCTCAGTGCTGGCAGATTGAAGTTGGGGTTCCAAGTGTGAATGTGGGAACATACAGGTGACTTAGCAGGAACCAGAAGAACAAAGGACAGTGGGGACGTGCAAATCCCTGATTGGATCAGTCTATAACTCAAACCCGATGCATGGCAGGCTCTGGTGACTTGTTAGTCTGCACTGTCTGTGTCTAGAGCTCCCCATACCAGGGAAGCTGAGCGTGGTACTACAGGAAAGCCCACGGCAGAGACGCAGGCTCTAGGTATTTGCAACCAGACTGTGTTCTTCCTGCTGACAGGCTGCATGAAGCCTCTGCACCATGAGGAGGCAGCATGGGGATAATGGGGATGGCAATAGTGGCCCAAGACACATGTCCTCACGGAGAGGGAGAGGTGCTCATGGGACCAAGAGACTTTTGGCCTTTCAGTAGGTCTGGGGAAGGTTTTGCCTAGTTAGAAGTGAGTACCAGCACAGTGTTGGAAAGGGCCCTTTTCTGCCTGACTTCTCCTGCCCTTCCTTAGCCGCGGGTTTCCACTTATTCCAGTTGTCACCATCACAATAGCTCCCCCATCAGTGCTGGGTCTGTGCCAGCCTCACAAAGGCTATCTCATTGATCCTTGCACTAAAAGGCTTTGGGGAGATATCATCATCTCCATGTTGTAGCCAGTGAAAACATCCTGGTTCGCAAGTCTGGACATCCATGCTGATCTCAGCTCCAGGTGACAAGGACATCTCCCCCCGGTGTCACCCAACCCCTACAGTCTAAAACAGCATCATCTTCCTTCCCACCATTCTCTCTGTGTTCTTTGTCTCAGGGAAGGATAACAATTGTCCTTCCACTTGAGAACACAGCAACCCAGGGCCCATCCCCAACTCCCCCATTCCTCATATCTTTATTCCTGTATGCAGCCTGACCTTAAGTGATGGCACAGGAGCCACTTTGACTTCCCTGGCTCAGAAGCCTGCACTCCAGTCCATGCAGAACTAGGGTGTTCTCCGGATCCGTTCCAAAAGTCATCGCTCTTCAGTGTTGGCCCGGAATGTCACTGACAAGTGAGAATACCTGTTTCCCTCCTTCTTCTACACTAGCTGGATCCTGCCCAAGAAGCTGTTTGTCTCAGTAACACTACCCCAGTCCTGCAGCCTTCAGTCAGACACTTTTGTGTAGTGAGGGATTTTCTTCCTGTCCATGACTTGTCTCCCCAGTGACACTGTCTGCTACCTGGGCTCAGGACAAAGCTGATGATAGCCATTATGGAGGAAGGGTTCTCTGGGGAGCCCTGGAGAAGGGAAGAAAGAGGGCCTTGCTCTCAACTCCACCCCCAGCCAACACTGAGCAAGGGCTGTGCTGGGTATTGTTCTAAGTCCCCTTACACCTGTCACCCTCTGAACTGCCCTCGGACACCCACATCATCTGCGGTATTCCAACCAAGAATACACAAGTGAATCTAATCATGAGGAACCAAGAGACACACCAGAAGAAATGTTCTACAAAGTAAATGGTGGGTACTTGAAAATGGAAAGATCATAAAAGATGAAGACTGAGGAACTGCTCCAGGCTGACAGTGATTGAAGAGAAAGGACAACTGAATGCACTGTTGGATTGCAAAGTACATCCTGGACCAGGAAAAGCAGTTTTTCATTTGTGCTAGAAAATATTGCTTGGAAACTTGGGAATTTTCAAATCAGCTCTATACATTCCAGAATGGTGCCATAGCAATGTCAATGTCTCAATTTCAGTCACTTTCCAGAGGTTATAAGAGAGAATACCTTTACTTTTTGTAAACACCTGCTGCCATATTTAGAGGTAAATGAGTTCCACGGCTGCAACCTCCAGGATCAAGTCATAAAAGAAACAATAACAGGAACACAAGTGGAGAGAGAGAAGGACGATGCACTCATGGGACAAGTTATGATTTGGGGAAGGGCTACAGAAATTCTTTGTACTGTTTTTTGTAACTTTTACCTCTGAGAGTGAAATAAAAAGCTTTTCAGAAAATACTCTATGACAAAGGCCCAGAGGAGGAAACAGGGGCACACATGGGTTCAGGAACACCCCCAAGGCACGGCAAGTAAGTGGCAGACCTGAGATTCCAACCCAGGGGTTCTGGCTTGCCAGATTCCAGCTCTTGGCCACTTGGCCATCCTGATTCTAAAACTCATGGCGTCCACCTCTGCCAGGGTCCTCCGCCTTACCTCCCTCTCTTCCGGCTCCTCTTGGGAGGTGTTTAGTATCGCAGGCAGCATCTTCTGTACCAGTTTCAGATTCCTTGAGGTCCGCAGGGTGAAGCCAAATAATCTGTACAGGAAAGCCTAGGACGGTGGGAGGGCAAGGTCAGCCATAGTGTGCGGTGAGTCTGGGGAAGCTGAGGGGGGCCCTTCCCAGCATCCCCCTCTAAACCAGGCACCCTGGTCTCTATGAGGACTGGTTCAGGCACAATCTGACGGGGCAGGGGCTCACTCCAAAGGGAGGGAAACACTGCATTCCTGCCTCCTCAGCCTCTTTGGGAGAGGCCTCCTGACCTTAGGAAGCTTCCCTGATCTATACGCTGCCCACTTCCTGCCATAAATAGAAACAGATCCTCACATCTGCATAATGTGAAAATCAGAACTGTGTGGTCCTACAGGTACATCTCTCTCCTCTTCCTCTCTCCATCCCCTCATTGACATGGCCTCTGTCCTTGCTGAGATGCTGGGGCCCTGCCTATCTCCTACTACCTACAGGGATTTCCTGGTCCAGGCTCGCACCTTGGGGCCCAGCATTTCCTGAATTCTCCATGTGATTCCCTCTCCCTGAACTCTGAAAGATGCCGTGTCACTCACAGGTCAGATGCTGCCTCGTGAGCCTTCCCTGAGCTCCTAAGTTACTCTCGGGTGTACCACACTGTTCTGTCCCTCAGATCTCATCACTGGCACTGAGATCTTGTTTCTGTGCCTGTCAGGTGGGTTCTTGGCTCTCCCCACCCCCACATCCAAGATGAAAAGAGCTCAGAGTAGCTTCTCCTGGGCACCTAGCACAGGACTGACATAGGAAGCACTAAAAACGTCCCGGGGTGAACAGATGTCTGGCTTGCTCTCCGTTCACCCCCCAAATCCCTGAGAATACATTTGCCCCACACTGGCAGACGCCCTTGGTGCTACGCCCAGGCCCAAGGCTCCCTTCCTTCTGGCTGGCTACTGTCTTCTCCAGCACTGCCCCAGCTTCATCGCAGCCTCCTTGTCTGGACGTGCCTGGGAGCTATATTTACCCCCTCTCCCCTCCTTTCCCCAGACCAACCATGGACACCAGGGACAGGCAGGTCGGGGTGAGGGTGGTATAAAAGCTCCCTCACTAGGCTCAGGTCAGGAGAGGCTGGGGTGCAATTGACCTGCAGCGCTCCCCTGGACTCAGATCACAGCCTGGCTGAGCTTCTCCCCTTCTCTGCGTCCTTCACACTCCAGGTTCTCCGAGGGTGCTCGCATCTCCACCTCAGTCTCTGATGCTACAATATCTGACCTAAAGCAATTACTTCTCTGCTTGGCTGGCAACTTACTGTTCGTCTTCCCAGATGGATTCACTCCTGCCCAGGGGGATCCGTCTCCCCAGCATGCCCTGGGTGTCGGAGTTTCCCAGAACACTAGAGTTTCAGGGCTAAAGCCAGGAGCATCTTGTGCTCCACCAGGAGCATAAACCAAGGTGTATGAGCACCTCTGTGAAAGCTGCCCTCTCCAGCCCCACGGAGAGGCAAGGGACAGCTCCCTGTGACTTTAATTCATCTATTCCCTCAGGCACACAAGGGCCTCCCGAGGCCAGGGTCTGCTCTTTTTGTGATGTTCAGAGCCCAGCACAGGGCCTGCTGAGCTGTGGGTGTTCAGCGCACATTTCCAACCACATAGTTGTGGGTGAGGATCACTGCTTGCTTTAGTTTGCATTCCAAATAGACCCCCACAAAGCCCTGCACACAGTAGGTGTTCATTCATACTTGTTTGTGATTGAGGAGCAAACAGCCAGTCCCAGAAAGGAGGGCTCTGATCTGGAGCCTCTTCCTAAGCCCAGATAAAGTGCTGCTCAGTGACTGATAAATAAGATTAGCAAAGGAGAAAGCCAGATTCAAGCGCCAGTCCTACCTCGCACCTGCTCAAGACACTAACTTCCCCTGGATTCTGTTTTCTCACCATTGACATAAGGATAGTAGCAGTGACAGGTGCATTTAGCTTCCTGAGTTTACAAAGTGCCCGCACAGGGATCCTGCTGTTCCATCCTCATTAGCTTCCTTGGGATGTATGGCCATTTTTCTCTCTTCCCAAGTGAGGGAACTGAGACATCAGGACACTTGCCATGCAGAGCACATGAAGCAGCTGGAGGGGGCCCAGGCCTTCCCTCCTCAGCCCATGAGCTGTGAGATAGAAGCTCCCAAGCTTCTGACTCCGCTCTGGACCCTGACACAAGGCACAGGCCTTAGACAAAGGAGGCCTTCAAATACTGTGGGAACAAACCTGCTCAGATCTGACTTGGGCCACAATCTTTTCATGGCAACCAAGTGCCAGCTCCCCTCTGTTACATGCTAGTTGGGGAACCAGTTAGAATAAAAGATGGGGAGTGCTTGAAGAAGCCTGAATACCACCCATCTGACGCTCTCCATCTTACTTTGGTTCCTGGTGAGCCTCCCAGCTCGCTTTCCTCCCATCCCTCAATTCCTCATGGTATACGGACACTAGTGTGCTCCTCCCTCATGGCCTGTCCTTATGAGCACATCCCAAGCCCTTCTCCCCAGCACCCTCCACTACCCTCTGCTCCAACATCCCTTCTCCCCAGGCACACGCTCAGACCCACCTTCTGCTCTTCCTCATCCCTGCCATCCTGTATCCTCTCCAGGATGGCCAGTGTGAATTCCTCCAGCCAGTGGACATCCTCGATGGCCAGCAATGACTGGCTGGAAAACTGAGAAAGATGAAGGGAGAAGGGATCACACACAACAGCAGAGGGCTTTCTGTCCACAGAAGTGGGACATGAGACTAGCGAGTGGCAGGGTTGTTATCTGGAAAGAGGAGCAAAGAGCTCCAGAAATGGGGCAGAGCTGAAATACACAGGGGACAGGGGCTGGTCAGGACAGAGAATGACAGCTCAGTGACAAGGAAGGTAATGTCACCTGATGTGGACCAACAACCCTTTCCCTTTTAAGCTCCTCCCTTATTCTCCCGTTTGCTTCTGGATGATGGGAGTAAATATTCCCATTTTACAAATGGGGAAGCTGAGATGTGGAAGGGCAAAACTGCTTGCCAAAGGACACCCCTAAGGGGGGGAGGTTCTTCCCTTCCTGTCTGTGGAAGGAGGGATCTCAAGAGCATGGAGGGGGGCTGAGGTGGGGGCAGAGCCTAAGCCTTCAACTAAGGCTTGAATCAGAGGGCTTTGCCCTCCCACAGTTTTCCTCTGTGCTGCAGGCACCAGGAACCCAGGGTGCCCGGAGTGAGGTTCCTAGGCTCAGGGAGGTCCCTTGATGGGGGCCTCTGCCACTGGGGGTCCCAGGGCCTCGCTTCCATCTGGACTGTAGAAAGGGTGCCATGTCGGGGGTGACTGGTCTTGGGGGCGGCTCACCTGGAGCAGCCTGGTCTCCCACGCGTCCTGATCAAGGCATCTCTCTGTGTGCTCTGTGACAGGAGACAAAGCTCGCTGACCACCAGATCCGAGATCCCAGCAAGGAAAGAGCCCACACTGGACACTCGGCTGGGCCGGAGAGTCCAGCGTCTCATCTCGATCTCACCACAGTTCTGCATCAGAACTATAGTCCCCGCTCAGAGGCTCCAAGGCCTGAGTAGCCATCATAGACCAAACACACACAGCTGGCCGGTGTCCAAGTGAGGATTCCTAGCTGGGTCTGTCTGGTCCTGAGGCCCAAGTTCCACCCTGATCCTCCACCCACAGAAAGGAGCGGCAGGTGGTCTGAGAATTCTGGAGCCCCAGAGCTCTGGCCTGCATGTGAGCTAAGGTGACTGCAGGTCTCAGGGCGGGCCCCATCCAGACAGCACCCAGAGGCACAGAGGGCAGGTCCCAGGGCTGTTCATCCCTATAAGTTGCACCCTCTAACTTGTGACATCCACCCTGGGACTCCCACCCTAGGGACACTCCCACCCTTCTGGAGTTGGCCCCACTGCCCAGCTCTGTCCCTCCACCTGCCAGGATGCCCTCACCATACAGCATCTCCAGCATCTCGGGGATCTCCTTCTCCCACAGTGGGCCCACGCTTTCGTGCATGGCAGTATTCAGGGTGAGGAGGAGCCTCAGGGCGCTGACTCCAAACCCATCTCCCCTGTAGGGCTTCAGGGCGCACAGCTGGGAAACAGCAGCACACAGGAGTGGAGGGAGGAATTTGAGGGAAGGAATGAAGAACATTAGAACAAACCCACAGAGTGGTGCAGCTGACGCTCAGCCCTCCCGTTCTTTTTCACTGTGGAACATGTTCCCTCACAAGCCCTCAGGTGCCACCTCATCTGTGATGCCATACATGCTGTGGGATCCTGGGCAGCACCCCCTTGTGCTGCTGAGACTCCACTTTCCCCCATGGGTTCCTCTGTGAGTGTGCTCTTCACACTTTACTCTGGGTGGTGAGATCATCCCCAGGGTCACCTCCCTCACTGACACTGAGGACACCTCATAGGCATTTACAAGGGTGGTCTATGCCTTATCTGTCCATGTGCTCATAATGTCTATGACAGGAACTGAAAAAGGACTTGCTGGGACAAGGAGGTCCAGAAAGGCATGGGGACTTGTTTACAGAGACGCTGACAGGGAGGCCACACAGGAGACGGCCAGGCTTCCAGTCTCCCATTTCTCCCTGATCCCAGTCCAACCCTGGTGCCCAGTGCCTTCCTCCAAGCCCTTTGAAAGTCCTTGCCCCAACACCTTCTTCTACACCCAGGGTAACGAGCAGGACTCAGCTGATGTGGAATGATCGGGAGTTGGACGGACAGATGGAGATGTCTATCCCGGCATCACTTACCGCAAGATGGATGAGGAGGCCCTGTGGGGAGATGAGCTCAAACGCTACAACAAAGAGAGGATAAAAGAACAGGAAAGTGTCAGGGCAAGCTCTGGGGCCACCTTCAGGCCCCCACCACAGCCCCAGCTCAGGACTTCCAAGGAGGAGAAAAGGCAAGATGGAGAAGGCGCTGCTGTGCCAGGGCCTGGGATTTATCCACTCAGGCTAAAACATAAACCACTGCCATTGCAGCTTATAGAATAAACAAACACCAAGTTGGAATGGACACCCTCACCTCATCCGTCAACCCCCGGGATGAGAGGTCAGGGTGGGTGTGTGAAGAGTGAGGCAGAACTGAGGCAGAGGAGGAACAAGAACAGGGAGGTCCGTGTGCCCGTGACGGTGTGTTTACCACCCCTGGGCTCTGGGCTTTGAAATGGGGAGCAAAGGGCAGAGGACCTTGTGTGTGGCTGCTGTCTTCATGACAAGGCTGCTTTCTAGCCCTGGTGAGGGCAGATGGGCTCAGGCTTTGACCCTAACCTTTCATCTTCCTCCCCAATCTGGGACCAGATGTGGTCTTTAGCCCCACTACACCACTGACCCGCAGGCCATACATCACAAGGTCTCAGACTGTGCTCACCCCCATACCTGGAGCCTGGAGCTTAAAAGGCCACCACCCCATGAATGCTCCCCCTGCACTCACTTCTTTGGTGGATGTCAGGGGCCTTGCCCTGGGCCTGGGCCCTCAGAGCCACCTCCGTGGCACTCTCACTCAGCACCACGAAGGCCGAGGTGTGGTCGGGCTTACACATCAGGCTGAGCAGCTCAGGCAAGGGCACCTGGAAGCGGACATGCCAGGGCTTCAGTGACAACCCCTCATCAGCCCTATCACCTGTCCTCCAACCCATGGCATAGATGCCTTTTGTAGCGGGGCCTGAGGACAAGGCTGCTATCCCCCAGGCCTTCCCATTGTCTTTGTTTGTGTCTCAGCCTCTCTCTCCTGTCACCCATATTGGTAAAATGTCACCACAGTCCTTGTTAAAATGGCATCAGAAAGGATTCAGTAAGATAGAGGGCCTTCCCAAAATTTGAATTGTGTTCACTGGAGAACATTCCAGAGGCAGAGGAAAGGTGAGAGATCTGGAGACAGAAGTTGCTGAGAGGGAATGGGGATGCTGCAGGGAGGAGGGGCCCTCTTGCCCACGTGCCCACTGCTCAGCAGTCAGCTCCCAGGAGCCCCCAGGAACACTTGGAGGCTGCTGTGAGCACCTTCCCCTTTCACACAGAAGGAGAAAGTGCAGCCCTCAGAGCAACTCACTCAAGATGTCACAGCCAGACCCCTACAGAGGGACTGAGACTTGGGACATTGGGTCTTCAGACTTACACAAGGAGATGGAGATGGGGAGATGGAGGGAAGGGAGAGGAAGGCAGTCTGGGGGTTAGAGGAGTGGGCTGGGAGACAAGGGAGCAGAACATGGGCGGCCTCTTTGACCCCAGCTGTTTGTACCGTCTGCAGGATCTTTAAACACGTGCTTTGGCAGCACATGTCCTCTTCATTCTGGAGAAAGGATGAAAGAACAAAGATCTGAAAGCAAGGCCAGCTGACTCTCCTGGGTCAAGGCCAACCCCGCCCATCCTGCCAGCCCAGCCCTTGCCACTCTGTTCCTCACCCTGCCCTTTCTCTCTGCCCTCCCCCCAGGCTGGCTGCCTCCCTTGACCCTCAGGGCTGGCCCCCGCTCACTGATGGGTCTGCCATGATGATACTGAGGACATAGTCCATAACGACACCACCTTGAGTAAGGTCCAGGTACTGATGGTGGCCCAGCACCTCAAGGAATCCCAGGAGAGCCACACGCACCTGTGGGGCCACAGACTGTCATATGCCAGACAGCAAGGGACCTCAGGGAGGCCATCTGGCCTCTTGGGCTGCAAGTGAGGACACGGAGCACCTCAGCAGGTTAGAGAGGTCTTCGGGGGAACATGGTCTCATGGTTCCAAGTCCACTATGACTCTTCAGTGAACCCTGTGGCCATGCCAGTGTTCCATCACGGAACCTGACCACTTCTGGAGTTCTGACTGACATCAGCTCCCAATACCTACCTGGAGAACTCCCAGCACTGAGCTTACCCACCCTATGTGTCCTCAGAGATACCTGGGCAGGGGAAAACCTGAATCCAGGAAAGGTCCCATATTCTGGGCTTTGTTAATCAAGCCAGGAACAAATCCTGCAACTCCTGAGGGCCCACTCTCTACATGAGCCTTCTGCGGATTGGGGCCGTGTCTTTTGGGATGACACCACTCCCCTACATTTAGTGCTCAGAGCCAATGTGCCCTGTTCTCTCCCTACACTGTCCTGCAGCATCCGAGCTGGGAGTCTCTGCTGCCTCCAACCCTGGCTGTAAAGCTTGTACAAAACACAGCTGCCCAGACCCCACTCCAGGACACAATGCTGAGGCATTTGTGCCCTCTACAAACTGAGTTCTCAGGGCACCGATCAGTACTATTTGCAGCTCCATGGCTCCTAGATGACAGCACAATGCTGCCCTGAGGAAAGGCTTCATAGGAGGCACATTGGAGACACCTATCTGCTTAGTGGCCTTGTCCTGGGCTTTGCAAAACCCAGATGTATCCCAAGGGCAAGGGCCTGAGGTTGGAATTGGCTTGGGTAGGGTGCCCTCCCTTCATCCTCTTTTACCAACACCCTCTCAAGGGACCATGAAGTGGACCTCAAGGTCTCAGAATGCAATGACCCTCCCAGTGCAAACACACAGCCCCTGAGCTCACTGGTCTTTGGTCCTTCTCAATCACTGATAGGATGGAGTCCATCACCTCCGTCTTCAGCTCCTCTGTCAGGGGCACTAGAGAAAACACAGATGTGCAGCAGGAGGGAAGCTTCCTCTGTCCTCCTCTCTTGTTTCAGGAGACACAGGAGGATGGACAGGTGGGAGATCCAGGTGCAGCCCTGGTTTTCAAAGGCCAGGCTGCATCTTCAGAGGTGTCAGCCACCCTTCCTCCTTCCAACTGCATGGAGATTGACCAGCCGAGATGGGGAAATGCCCTGAGACAGTCCTTTCACCAAGCTGGCCCTAGAGCCCCAGCATGCCAGTCTCCAGGACTACCAACACAAACGTCCTCTCAGGCAATCCGCCCTCCCACCCTCTGTGCATGTCAGCCTGTAGGACGTGGCCTTGCCCTTTCTCACCGTGAGTGCCCTTGGGGATGGCCTCCTGCCCTGTCTGTGGTCCACCACTCTGTGAAGCCCGACCCAGCCTCTGATGGATCCCTTTCTGCATTCATGCCCACTGTCACTGGGCACCGGTGGCAGCTACTCAGTGCACATGGCCTGGCATCGTTTCCGCAGAAACAGTCTCCCTCTTCCCTGCCCACCAGAGAGCTCATAGAGAGCAGGGTACAAGTCTTCCTGATGTGTGTTCTCAGTGCCCAGCACTGTGTCCAGCACAGAGTGGGTGTGCAAAATAAGTGCTTGCCTAGAGGTGACACCTGCTCTTCATTAAAAGAGTCAGAGATAAAGCACCATAAAGCAACCTGCGTGACAGGCGCTGTTTTCAGCACACATGCACCTGTGTGCTCACTAACCCCTCACAGGCAGCTAATATTTTAACCCCCAGTTTTCAAATGGGTACACAGAGGCACAGACTAAAAGGGATTTGCTCGAGATTGCCCAACTGGTAAGAGGCAAAGCCAGGATTTGGACTCACAGAGTTTACTTTAAGTTTAAAACAGTGGTTTTCATTACAAGGCTGCACTGTGTCTCAGAGAAAGGAGATTCCCCTGGAAAGAACGATCCCAGGAGCCCCAGGGCCACAGCCTTTCCACTCACCTCCGGGCACCACCACCCTGAAGGCCTCAAGAGCAGACATAGCTGTTCTTTCATCTGCAGATTTCACTGCTTCCTTAAGAAACTGGAACACAGGATCCCTGCTTAACTGGCCTACCAGAAAGGTGTGAAGAGAAGAGAATCATGGGTGTGTAGGTAGCAGGTCATAAGATGGAGTAAATCAGGCTCACAGCAAACCAGTAATGCTGGGCGGGACAAATTAGGGTCCAGCAGGATGGAGAAAAGAAGGAGGAAGACAGAGAAGCGCAGTTTGTGCGGCATTTCCCGTGTGCCAGGGGTGCTGCTGAAAGCTTTTGCTGAGCTAGGTCTTGGTGCCCCTCTCCTGCCCCTGGCCAGCCCCTGCTCAGCAGTGCCAATGACATTGTCTCCTTTCTGAGCTGGGAATCCCCACAGAAGAAAGGGAAAATGGGGCAGGGACCAGCCAATGCCTGTTCCCTTTCAGATCATTTCATTTTAGGCAAAGCTCTAAGGAATTCCTCAGCTTCTGGTCTAGAAGGATGGAACCCTCCTTGGAAAACTCCGGTCTCCCTCTGGTCCAGGAACAGACAAAAGTGGTCCTGATTGTACACACACATGTTTTTGCATACACACACACACACACCTGGGGATAGGCAAATGTGTTCACTTACTCAGGGAGTAGAAAGCTCTCTGGACTAGGCTGTGGCTCTGTAAAGAGACAGCTGGGGGCTCTCTGTCATGATCATGCATCTGTGGGGAGACCAAGGCCGTCAGTCATGGAGAACTGAAATCAGGGCCCCTCGGAGTGACTGAGGAGACTGGGGCATGAAATCATGACAAGTGTGGTGCCTACTTATGAGGCAAACAGGAAAACAGGACCCTGGAACCCTCCTCCCTTCCCCACAGGGAGAAAGATAGCAGCTAACAAATCAAATACAAGGGTCTCCCCCTTTTGCAAAATGTCACTAGTCCATTTCCACTCCATACCACAGAAGCCCTGGCACTTCCCACTGGCTGACAGAGCAACTGAAACCCCCTCCCCTTTCCCCAGAGTTTCAGGGGAGCAACAAAGGCCTTTCAGCCCAGGACAAATACAGGGTGTGCCCAATTGACCACAAAGATTCCTCTTTGCATCCAGAATCCAGGAACCTACCTGTTCCAGGAGAGCCTGAGGTTGTACAGCTAAGGTCGCCATGTGAAAGACTCCTGTGCTGGGTGCAGGGGGTGACCTACTCTGGGGAAGCCATCCTCTCCAAAGCAGAGAAAAAGGGTGATCCCAGGATGCTCCTAGCAGCGGGGCACTCACCTGCTCTAGCAGGATGGCAGCAATGTTCCTTGCCTGGGACCTCAGCAAGATATCTCCACGTCTCCTATGGTAGAGTTCCTCCAGAACGTGACAGAGACACTGTGTGAGGGACAGTCAGGCTAAGGTTCCCAGCCCCTTGCACAGCCTCCAGGGAAATGCTCTTTCCTCACATCTCCCTTTTAAGGATGGTCCAAGCCATCATCATTGGACAGAGCCCTCTAGGGACCTCCTTCCACAGCCAAACACAGCCGGGACCTGCCCTCGGGCTCCATCCAGGAAGCTATGATGAATTTCAAATAAGCTCATTATTCCTCAAAAACTGTCATGAAATTCAGCAATGAAGCTGTTGGCTGACTTGGAAGAAACAGGATGAATTAATTAATCATGGCCAGAGCAAGAACTGGTTCTATTCTCTGATACTAAAAGTTCTGGAAATTAAATGTATGAGCCTGGATATATCCCATCTGCCTCATGGAGTCTTCTGTTTTGTAGGTTGTTCATAACACCGGTGCGTGGAAACAGTCTCAGAGTCTGTTTGAGCACACTCCATTTGTTTTCAAAGCAGCTTTTGTGGAAGTATGATGTAAATGTCACAAACCACATATTTTAAATGTACAATTTAATCCATTTTGAAAACATATACACCTGCGAAACTATCACCACACTTAAAAGAATATTCTTTCCATCACCCCCAAAACTTTGATCTTGCCTCTGTGAAATCCCTCCTTTCCTCTCCCCACTGAGGCCACTAGTGCTCTATTATCTGTCTCTGAAGGTCTGTCCCTTACATTTCATGAAATGGCCAAACTGTTTTCCAAAGTGTTGTGCTGATTCATTCTAACAGATTTGTACTGGATTCTCATATATTTCCATTTACTTAAGCCTTCTTTAGCTTCTCACAGCAATGATGAGCAGTTTCCAGTGTACAGATTGTATGCATCCAGTCGCATTGATTCCCAAGTATTTCATATGTTTATATAGCTGGTCGTGTTAACTGCAAATAAAGACAATTGCACTGCTTCCTTCCTGATCTGTTTGCCAATTTGGTCAAATTGTGTCATGGCACTGTTCACATCTCTCATGTGTATGTTGCTGTCCTATCAATTATTGAAGGAGGCACGTTGGAATCTCTGTAGTTATGAGTTTGTCTGTTTCTTCTTACTGTTCTGTCAGTGTATGCTTTAGCTATTTTGAAGCTCTGCTATTACATCCATAAACATTTAGAATTATTGGATGCTCATGATAAATTGACCGCTCTATCATTATGAAATGACCTTCTTACTTTACCCTGACGGCCTGCCCGATGGACCCCTCACGTGGGTCAGACAGACCCCACCCCCAGGCAGAGCCGGTTAGTGCTAGTTATTGTCCAAAGAAAGTGTACAGTGGACTGAGAAATATCCGGATTCTTAATGACTGTCGCCTGGAGTGAGAGAGGAGGTGAGAGAAGGAGGAAGAGTGTGGCCCAAATATTTCCATGATTAGCCCAGACTCGGGCAGGAATCTCAGCTCCTGACCATTCTGTAGACCAGCACATTCGATATAAATTTCATCCTCCAAATCATACACTTGCTGCACAAAGCAAACTCTGCTTCACGCCCTTAGACATCTCCCAGAGTTACCACCCAGATGTGTGCCAGGAGGCGAGGATATGAGAGGCTGTGGTCAGGCCACTGCTGGAAAAAAACTCAGAGCACACATGTGAGGATGGCCACCTCTTCATGTACCAGGCAAGGGCGCGGAAGTGGCAGTGCAGGGGCAGACTCAAACAGCGCTCTCTGAAAACTTGATGCTAATGGAGCTTCCCATTCAAAAACTCCTCCTCTTGGAAATTCACAAATGCAGATAGCATATGCAGCAACAATGAAAAGTGTGCCTCTCAGATGCCAACTCAGATTGACCAGCATCTCTAGCTGCCAGCCTCTGGAATCCACCACTGTGTTAAACTGAGGCCAGACTCTCAGGGCTGCTCTGGGCCAGTGTCAGTCACTAAGACAGGCTTTTAACTAAGACAGGCTACTCCAGACACACTTGGGACTTCTCTGATGGGTGACTTTGGTCCAATCACTCCCTGTTTTCACTTTCTTAGAACTACACTGGGATCGAGGACCTTCCCATCGTCTTTCCTCCTCCTATTAAGGATCAGGCCTGCATCACAGACTGATGGCTCTCCAAGCCTCCTCTGCACCCTCCTTATTTTCTGTCATAGGGTTTTCTCCAATAAATCTCTCACAATCCTAGCCCCATCTCAGTAGTGGCTTCTTGTAGGTCCAGACCAACCCACACATCAGAAGCTATGAGGAGTCCTACATTTGGGAAACTCATTTAGCTCAGTGTTTCCCACTCATTCTGCTAAATGATGAACCTTCTTTTTCTTGGAAGACTCATGAAGAGGTATTGGGAACACGAACTGAGAAATGCTATAGGAAAGGGCAATCTAGAAGTTGGGGTTCCGGTTCTGGTTCTGGGTCCGCTGCTAATAAAAATCCTCTAATATTAGAGTCATCTTTCTACTGTAGGCAGAATTTGGAGATCACGCAGAAAATTCCAGACCTCTGTGTCCACACTCCCTTGGCCAGTTATTCAATCAAGCATTAGTCTAGGTGTTGATGTGAAAGAATTTTGCAGAGGTAATTAAGGTCCCAAATCAGCTGACCTTAGAATAGGGAGATTGTCCCCTTGGGCTTGACCTGACCGCATGAGCCCTTTGACATTCTGGGTCTAGAGGTCAGAGACAGGGAGGGCAGAGGGATTTGAAGCATGACAAGGACTTCCTAAGGGAAGCCATTGCTGGCTTTGAAGTTGGAGAGTGCCTCAGAACAAGGAACATGAGTGACCTCTAAGGGGTGAGAACCCCAGGATGAGAGACAGTGAGAAAAGAGAGAGCTCAATCCTATAACCCTGAGGAATCAATTTTGTGGCAATTTGCTGCACAGCAACAGAAAGGGACTATAACTGCACACTGTGCTTTCACAGCCATAGCACTGTGGGGACCGCACAGTAATCTTGTGGTACAGGTGCACTGCTACCGTTTTATAGGTGTGGAGAAAGAAACTCAGGGAAGGTGCCTGACTGGCTCAAGCCTGACAGCTGGTAAATGCCTCTTGGAACTCACATGTAAGTGGTCTCCACAGTCAGCCTGGGCACATGCCCCCCAGCCAGGTGAGCCCTCAGAACCTGTGCTCCTCACCAGCACAAACAGGGCTGGGGGTGGGGAGAACGAACCACATGCCTTGCTGTGCCACCCTCCCCGCAGGGCTGCTGTGGGGAACAAGGCTACCGGAGGGACAGAGATGTCTACCACCACCTTACAGAGGGTAGTGTGTGAGACAGAAGGCCTTGGCTTGGAGGTGAGTTGGTGAGTAATCTCAGCGAGTGCCCTCTTGTGTCTCAGGGGTGTTCTTCCCTAGGAAACTGCCCAGTCACCCCAGAAGGACTCGTGGCTGCTCTCTTATGTCCATCTCCATATCTACTTCCAGTTGTGACAGAACGTGATGCTTTGTCCATCTCACAGACAGGGTACTTCCCCTTGCACGTTGTGGCCTCCTGAACAGTGGGCAGGGCCACTCAGGCCAGGTCCTTTCTGACCAGCCCGTCATGACAGTCTGTCAAACTCACCCAGAGGTCTCCTGGGGAACATTGCTTCCTTTGTACCTTTTCCTCTCTTCAGCAGCCTCCTCCCTCCTTGGCCCTACTTCCTTGCAGAAATCTACCCTCCTCTCCACCATCCTGGGAGATACTTAGACGCCTCTTTCTTGCTAAGGCCTAAATTACAGCAATTTAGAGGAACAGTTCTTAATTGAGGACAAAATGTGTGCCAATTCTATGTGAATATGCCTTTCAAGGGATCTGAGTCTTAAAACAGGCTGATAAGTTGTAGCTGGGTTATAGCTTTCATGTGAGAGTCCCAAATTAGTTTCATAGTAGGGCTGTGTACATTGGGTACTTTTTCTTCCATTCTTGGGATACTTTACTAAGAAGAATATGTTCCAGCGCATCTTACAGCAGTATTTGCAAAACTTGGTAAATGTAGAATGTAAATGTTTTGGCACAGTAACTGAGATAACGCCAGAAAGGCTATGTTAACCACTGTGATAAAAATGTGTCAAATGGTTTATGAAGCGAGTGTACGATGCCCCATGATCATATCAATGTATACAGTTATGATTTAATTAAAAAAAAAAGAAAAAAAAAAACAGGCTGATAGTCACTGGATAAAACTATTTCTCCAGACTCCCATGTAATCTGGGCTCTTTGGGGTTCCTGTGTGTGTCAGAAAACATGGCTGTGGCAGGGCCCAGTAGCTAACACCTGTAATCCCAGCACTCTGCAAGGCGAAGGCAGAAGGATCCCTTGAGCTCAGCAGTTCAAGACCAGCCAGAGCAATAGTGAGACCCCATCTCTACAACAAATTGAAAAATATGCTGGGCATGGTGGTGGGTGCCTATAGTCCCAGCTACTTGGGTGGTCGAGGCAGGAAGATCACTTGAACCCAGGAATGAGGTTATGAACTAGACTAAAACCACTACATCCCAGCCTAGGCAGCATAATGTGACTTTGTCCACTCCCGCCCCCCCACTCCAAATGTCCATGTCCAGTCCCTGGGCTGCAGTTATCACAGGCTATACAGGAACTGGCAACAGAAAGAGTCCAAGACACATGAGGATGCTCCATTCATGGGCAAATTTCCAGGACTTTGCTCTTTGGTCTCACTCATGGGAACCAGTCCCTTCCCACGTGTCCCCAAGCTTATCTGAGCACTGGGCCTCAATGCTCTCACTGCTCCCTTTACATTCAACCTCTCCTGACTCAGTCTGCCTCCCTTTATTTGAAAAATCATAATCTTATGTGTGTGTGGCATGCAACATGACATTTGGAAATAGGGGTACACATGGACTGGATAAAGTTTGGGCTAATAAACATACACATCATCTCATACGCCATCATTTTATGTGGTGAGAGCACTGAAAACCTATGCACCAATTTTCAACTGTTTTTGTCCACACGGAAGTGATGTCAAGTGCTGTTTGCCTTTCTCTGCCTGCTTTCTTTGACTTAGCACAATGCCCTCCAGTTTCAGTGTCATGTTGTCACGAGTGACAGGAGGTCTGCCTGTGGAAAGGCACAATCACTTTGCATTGCACACATATGCCACATTATTTTAACTGCTCATTCTAGATGGATACTTAGACCGACTCCACACCTTGGCTACTGTGAATAAGGCTGCAATGGGAAACCAGGGAAATCTTCCCGTGTCTGTCCACTGAGAGTGATGTTAGCTTTGGGCTTCTCACATGTTCTCCTTACTGTGTTGTGGCACATTCCATGTACACCTCAATGTTGAAAGGTTTTCCTCCTTAAAAGGTATTAAGTTTTGTCAAATGATTTTTCTTCCTCTCTCAAGATAATCATCTGTTTTTTTCCCTTCATTCTCCTAATATGCTGTATCATATTTATGAATCTATGGATGGTGAACCATCCCCTAAGATCATGATGAAGGATGCTTTCAATGTGCTATTGAATTTAGTTAGGTGTATGGGGTCGAATTTCTGCATGTATGTTCCTCAGGGATGTTGTCCCATAATTTGTTTTTCTTGTAAGTGTTCCCGTCTGGTTTTGGGATAATGGTAATTCTGGCCTCATGAGTTTCTTCAATTTTATTCAGTTTGAGGAGAAGAGTTTGGGAGAAGTGTTGTTATTCTTTCTTTAAATGGTTGGTAGACTTCAGCAGTGACACCTCAGGTCCTGGGCTTCTCTTTCATGGGAGACTTTTTAGCATTGATCCACCACCGTTACCCATTATTGGTCTATGATGTCTGCCTCATTCTTCAAAAAGCAATTCCAATGTCACCCCTCTGAAAAGCTTCCTTACTTTCTTACAGGCACAACTAGTCACAGGTTCTCTGCTTCTTCTGGTTGCCCCTCCCCATAAGCTAGAAAGCAGCTCCAAGGCAAACACAATGACTTATCCATCCCCACTTCCCCAGCCCTGTTTAGAGCAGCTGCTCAATAACTGTGGGACGCATTCAATCAGGTGTCAGCAAACCTGTGTAAAATGCCAGCTAAGCAATGTTTTAGGCATTGCCAGCCAGAGGGTTTCTGTGGCAGCTGGCTCACTCTGCTGTTGTGTTGAAACCTTGGACAATGAACAGACTCTACATAAATGATGGGCATGGCTGATTTCCAGTAAACCTTGTTTATGAATGCATGCTTCAGCATGAACTACTCAATAAATATGAAATATACGAACTAGGTTCACTTCCTTCTCACCTCCACCCTGCTCACCTGACAGATGTAGAACGGCCTGACATCTAAGGATGTTAAATTGCTCAGCCACTGGATGAGCCAGGTTACCTGCCTCTCAAGCTTGGTCAAGGGTAGGAGGATGAAGAGGTGGCTGATTGCCTCCATGGCTCTCTCTGCGACCTGCATCCAAGGAGACAGAATGAGCTGCCTCAGCTCATCACTCATCTGGGTATTCCCAGGCCCTGACACAGTGCCTGGCAGGTAGAGGGTGCTCAGCAAATGCAAAGGACAGGACTGCATAATTCATGAGTGAATGGACACTGGAGTGTTTTCTGACTGTGTACCTATTCTTGACAATGGGAAGAAGTGGCTGAAGAGGGTCCCCCTGCCACTCTGAAAGAGTCCTTTGAGTTAGCCTTTCACAAGCAGGTGGACAGACACTGCCTTTCCCTCCACCTTTGCTCAAGCCTCTCTCCTTCAGCCTATCCACCCAACCCCAACTACCTCCCAGTCCCACCTTGCTTTTGCTGGCCAGGGGCCTATGATGGTAGAACAGCAGGAGAGTGATGTGGGCCTTGCTCCTGATGCCATTGACGATCCAATTCTTCATGTCCTGTGGCAGTGCAACTGCCTTAACTAGGACCTTCTGGGCCCCGATGGCCAGTCTTCTGAGCACTATGAGAGAGCAGGGAGTTGGAGCTGCTGGTCACCTTTCCCTCCCCACAAGGGAAACAGACACACAGACATGTGTGCACAGTCCTCCCACAAGACGCTAAGGAGATCTCTGGGATCCTGTGCTGGAAACACTTGCCGTTCAACATCTCCCCAGCTATCCTATCCTCTCTTCTGATGGCACCTGGTCCACATAGAGAGGCAAGGAAACTGGTGAGGCTCTCAACACTCATAGCCATCTTTGGTCCTGGCCCCAAACCAGGAGACGGAGCATGGCATCCGCTCCCACTCTGGCCCACTCCCAGCCACTTTCCAACCCTTCCCTGGGCTTTGGCATCTATATAGAGAGACCCAGTCTTTCCCTGCCCATCTTTGCTCCCTCCCTAATTCCCACAGCTTTCTCCAGGGCCCTCGACCCTCACCTTGACACAGCAGCAGCATGTTCTCCTCTTTCCGCGTTTTTCTCAGCAGGCTTAGAATGTTTCCCCAGGTGGTAACGATGTACTTGTCTATCTCTGGGAGGCAGAGAGCAAGAATGATAGCCCCTTGCTAGGGAGGAGCTTTCCAGCCTTACTGCAGGGGAATAGGCTTTGTTGATTAGGGGCCATGTGGCCCGGCTTCTCGGCCTGACTTTATCTGCAAAGGGTCTGAATGTCCTGGAACAAGGCCTGAATCCCAGCTTTTGTGGCTGGGAGATGGGCCTGCCACCCCAACCCGGCTGCATGTGGGAAGGTACGCTGAGAAGGGAAAGCTCCATGCGTCAACACTACACACAAAGCCAGCGGCTACTAACACCTGCACACATACCCATATGGGAACATGTGCCTGACCTCAATGGGAGAACATTTGTCCTGATTGGGTCAAGAGATACATTTCCAGCCTCTAATGCTGTGGCCCCTGGCCTTACCAGGTAGCACTGCCCTTGTGCTTTGTCCTTTGGACTCTGATGTCCACAAGGACAATAAGCTATGCAGTCACTTTGGCAGCCCATGTCCAAGTGGTCAACTAATGGCAGGAAATGTCATTTTCCTAGTGATTTGGTTGGTTTTTGATTGAGATAGATGAGTGGAACGGGTAAGAGAATGATTGCTGTCACCAGGTGTACGGGGACACTGTGGAGGATGCCGATTGTGTGGTGGCTCTCTACCTCATCCTGCCACAAGATTGCCCATCCAGGCCACTTATCCGACCCACAGCCTCAGTGTCTCCTCCTTGCAGATTGCTGGCCTCCACCCCATCACTGCTTAATGGAACTTTCCCTTCTCCTGTCTCCTCCATCTTTGTTCCTCAACCTTCTCCCCAGCCCCAGTCTCTTATGCCCTAACACCCTTCCTTCTGAGCCATCCCTGGTCCCCAGGAGCTCCTCCTGAGTTCCTATCCACCCCACAGGGATCCTGGTTTGTCCTCCCTGCTCTACACACCCCCATAATGGCCCAAGTGGAGCTGTCCTATGAGATTAGAATTGGGAGATTAGAGAGTCCACACAGTGCTCCTCCCCTCTGCCACGTCCTCTCCACACACAGTCTCTCCTCTCACAGGGGTGCGGACCTGGGTGGAGGCTGAGTCTCCCCACTGCCACCAGAAGGCTCCTTGGAGGCATTGTCTTGTTAGAGGAGTCATCTATCATATTGAGAATCATGTCTAAGTGGTGGGATCCCAGAGACACTAGCACCGAGGTACACCTCTCCTCCAGTTTTCTGCGAGGCGCCTAGAAAGAGAAGGACTAACTATATTCAGGCTAATCCCCAAAACAAGTTGCCAGGCGATTCTCTTCTCTCAAGAGGGCAGGAACTCAGTCACCTCAACCTCCCAACTTTCACCTTCCCAGGGGTGGAGTGCAAGAGTTTCCTCAAGTATAAAGGAAGACAAGAAGACAAGAAGGGACAAGTTCTCATCCTGAAGAGTCTCTGGATTGTGTTGGGATGCGTGTGGGGACAGGAGGCTCCAGGGCACAGTGCCCCCTGCTGCTGCGAGTGAACCATCAGGAAGGTGGGTGGAAGTTGTGGGAGCAACATTGTAAAGGGCCTGGGAAGTCCAGAGGTCTAGGTCACAAGACAAGTGTGCCAAGGGAAGGCAGGTAAACTAGAAGGATGGTTCGTAGGTAGTAGCTATCTGAGAAAATTAAGACAGCAGACTTAACCGAGTGTTAGGAAGCTCAGTACAGAAGCATGTGGATGGATAGAGAGGTCGATGTCATGAGCATTCAGTAAAGAGGTGGTGTACAAGACAGCTGAGTGGGTTGAAATAGGTTACTGGGATGACTGAGTCACAGTAACAAAGGTGTCTGCCTATGGTATCCCAGAAGAAGGTTTAGGACACAGTTTGAGAACCAGATCTGATGCTGAGAAGCCCAAATCCACGTTTGCTTCTCACTTCTCTTGCCTCACCCCTTAACTCCATTCGTTTCTTCCATTCTGCATGGGTCCCATTTCTTGAGGTGTGTTCAGGGTACAAAGGCCCCATCACACTGTTGAGAAACCTGAGTTCACCATATCTCATATCCCCCTTGGATTCCAAGTGTCATCATCCACCCAAAGAAAACTCCCGAGTTCACACCTGGGGATCTTTCTTTCCCCCAAACTAGAGGCTCCTTACCATTGTCTGCAGGTAGCTGATAATTATGCCTGCCACTTTCTGGCATCGCTTACGTGGCAGCTGGTTCATCAAGATTTGGACTTCTATCAGCTTGAGAGTTTCTAACATGGTGTTTGAGGAAACCTAGAAGAGAAAGGGTACTCAAGAAGAAAGGAAGTTCAGAGGGTGGAAATAATAAAGAGAATGGAAATCTCTGGTAGGGAGAGGAAGAGGAGGAGTGAGTGTAGAGAGAGAAATGATGCTAGACCAGGGGTTGTGGAAGTGGAGAGGTTATGAGTCACACTAGGAACACTGGTACTAGATCTGGAGTGGTGGATAAACTGGACCACCGAGTCATGCTCTGCTCACAGGAAATTTTGCAGGGTCAGTGCCCTAGCCAGCTATGTGGATGGAGGTGATCCTACCTTGGCTGGGGTCAGAAAGGTTTCTGAGATGTCCTTACCTTACCAGCTTCCTGTAGCAGCCCCACAAACCTGTTCTGGGGTGGTGTTGGGGTGCTACCCTTCAGGGCCTTTCCAGAGGAGGCTGAGGCACCCATGATGCCAAATATTGCTGTAAGGAATAAAGAGGGGAATGTTTCTCTTCCGCTGGAGGTGGTTATTTTCTTAAGGGCATTTCACTGTGGATGGTGCAAACACACATAGAATATTGTTTGAGAATCACAAGGTTGAAGTTTGCCTCCAGACACAGACTTTGCTCTCTGGGATCATCATCTCCTCGATCAATTTATGTACCTTGTGGGGCTTTTATTAGGTCATATGTAAAGTACGTATCATAAAAATTAACAGGAGAATCAAAAGGGGTAAGATCATGTGATAGTAGGTATCAAATTTCCAGATCTCAGCCTGTCCTTTGGATCACATCCTTTCTCTGAAGATCCTATGTGCCTTTGATCAGTGGTAGAGAATGGTAGGGATGAGGGCTGCTTGTCCACAGCACTGTGGAACATTGATTCCTGTCCACAACAAACTTACAATACTGGCACATACACCCCTGTTCTTAGTTAATAGGGACAGCCAAGAAGAAAGCACAAAGGAGAGAACAAACAGTGTAACCTAATTCTTTGTACCCTCAATGAATCCCAAACAACACAATTAGAAAAAGGAAAAGAAAAAAGCACAGCAAATTAACTTAGGCAGGCTCAGTTTAGTACCAGCAAGGGATTGTTGATTTGCTTCTGCCTTTAAATGTCTTCTTTTACCCATTTGTAAAATGGACATTGTGGTTCTCCTCAGAGGATAACAGAGCCCAAGGGAACTGAGTCCCTGGGAGCTTCTGCCTCCTAGGTCAACAAGCCACACGGCCCAGTCAGGACCCCCAGACAGTCTCACTATGAGGAAACTGTGAGGGCACAGCCGTATACTCGCTCCCACACGAGACTCAGGGCTTTTTAACCCTCCTAAAGCCACATCCCTCCACTGTCCAGCTCGTCATGGTTAATGTCAAAGTTACCAGATGGACCTTGTGTCTCCCATTTTTCCTTTCCCTTTCTCCTTGTTCAGAGGCCTGATGCCATCAGACAGTTATCAACATGTGGCCACCTCTGAAACATTTCTGTAGCCCTAAAGGGATGGGCTCTGGGTTCCCACCACCCAGACTAGGATCCCGGCTGTGCCCTCGCTTAGGTCGGCGTCTCTAAGCCTCAGTTGGCGCATCTGTAAAGTAAATGTGGGTAGCAGTGCTCACCAAAGTGTCTTAGAAGTCTCTAGAAAAGGTATGAAAAGCGCTTAGCCTTGCTGAGGCAACTAAAGATGCCTGACAGGAGGTCCCGCTAGAACTCCAACTGAAGCTCAACTGCCACTGGCGCCTGCCTCGAGCCGCCCTTCCTTCTCTGATTGGCCTCTCTACTGCCAATCACACTGTGGCTCCCCCCCTCAACTGCTGCCTGTTTTTCTTCACTTCTGAAGCTCTTCCTTCTCTCATTGGTCTCTCAACTGCCAATCAGACACTGGCTCTGCCACTTGGTTACACTTCCTTCTCCCCGTCTGGGTTTGCTCCCCTTTTTTTACGTGGCCTTAAGGATGCTTTTGGCCGGAGCTACTCTGAACTTAAAGGGTCTTCTAGGCCATGGTCAGGAATCTTGAACTGAAAAGTATAAAAACATGTTTTCCTGAGATGGGGGTTATGTGTTTTTTGTTGTGTTTAAGGATTGGAGTAGGCGTGAACAGACTGAGGTAAAGGTAGTTACTATATAGACAATATTCCATGTTGATTCAAAAGGAAAAACAGTTTTGATACCAGAACAATCTGTGAAGTAAAGCAATGAAACAAATGCCCAAGATAATTGGAAATGTATTGATGTCAGATCAGTGATGAATGTGTAATTATTGGACAAGCACTGATGTTTCTGCAGCTTTTGTTTCCTCTCTGCTTTAGGTGAACTGATTGGCAGCTGATTGTTTTGGGTAGGTAATTGGCAATATTTTTAATTTTGAACTAGAATGCTTATGTACATATTTATTTTTTACCTAAATTTGCTTTTGGCTGCCAATATAGGAGAGAAGTGCTTTGTAAACTGAAAGGCAATATACCAACATTATATTTTGTGACTTGGTTTATGAAATGGAAAGAAAATCTTGATCAGTTAAAGACCATTCATTTTCTAAAATATTAATTTTTGTAATTATGGAATGTAATAAATTCTTTATTATGGCCATAAATGAAAGCAAAATGGCATCTTTATGCATTTCAGATGAGATCATTCCAGAAGAGTCTTTTAGGGAGAGGGTTGGGGAGATGGCTCTTTATGTCATGCCATGAAAGTAAAGTAGGGAAGAAGAATCTGCTCAAAAATGCAGAAGAAGATGAGCCTTAGAGGACAAAGAGGTTGTTAAAATACTGTAGATAGGGCTGGGCTTGATGGCTGACACCTGTAATCCTAGCCCTCTGGGACAGCTATGTGGCTGGATCCCTTGAGTTCATTAGTTCAAGATGAGCCTGAGCAAGAGCAAGACCCTGTCTCTCATAAGCATGTACACATGCACACACACACACATGCGCGTGCGTGCGCGCGCGCACACACACACACACACACACTACATAAGCAAGTTGGCAGGCACTTGAATTCTCAGGTATTGGGGAGGTTGTGGCAGAAGGGTCACCTGAACTCAGGAGTTTGAGGTTGTTGTGAGCTAGGTTGATGTCACAGCATTCTACCTGGGGCAATTAAGGGAGACTCTGTCTGAAAAAAGAAAAATAGCAATAATAATGATGATGTGGATAGCTCATCTGTCAACCAGAATATACTTACTTAAATTGTATGCCTTGGTGGGGAGCTTATAAATAATGTTGGATGGGAAAGTATAATGACTTCCTTTTTCATGTTGCAGAAAGCAGAAGCTGATGGAGAAAAATGGCCAAGAGTCAGACCTTGGAAATGAGTGAGTAGTAAAGTGTAAAGAAAAATTAGTTTTCATTTGATGAGTCTTTGAAATGGTTAAGGCATGTGACAGAGGATCACCATGCCTAGCTGAATTAAAGAAAAGATACTGAGATTGAGCCAAGCTTAGATGCTGAAACATCACTTCAGTCAGTCACTACAAAATTACTGCCAATCCTTGGCTGGTTTCCAAGGCTGCTGACTGTCTTTATTTGGTAATAGGGTGTGTTCAGTACATCAATATAAAAATATGATTTCCAGTCTCTCTCTTTTGGGGGAGCAGCTGTCTTTCTTTTATTGCAGAGCTTGTGATACTTCATTTTCATTTGAAGCTACCTTGAAGGGTATTGCATTTTTGATTTGATTCTCAGCTTGATTGTTATTGGAGTATATGAAGGATACAGATTCATGGACATTGATTTTTGTATCTCAAGACATTACAGTGTTTCTTCTTTTCCTCCTCCTCCTCCTCTTCCTTCTTCTTTATTTCCTTTTCTTTTCTTACTCCTTTTTTTTTGGAAACAGAGTCTCACTTTGTTACACTTGGTTGTGTGCCATGGCATCATAGCTCACAGAAACATCAAATGCTTGTGCTCAAGTGATTGTCTTGCTTCAACCTACCAGTCACAATGCCTGACTATTTTAAGAGACAGGGATCTTGCTCTTGCTCAAGCTGGTCTCAAACTCCTGAGTTCAGGCAATCCACCCACCTTGGCCTACCAGAATGCTAGGATTACAGGCTTGAGCCACCATGCCCAGCCAATTGCTGTTTCTTGATAAACTGCAGGAGCATTAGAGTTGTATCCCTGGAGTTTTCTAAGGATAAGACCAGGTTATCAGCAAAGACGAGAGTTTGACCTCCTCTGTCCCATTTGAATACCATTGATATCCTGCTTTTAGCTGATCGCAATGACTGGAACTTTCAGCACGAAGTTGAATATAAGTAGTGATAGTGGACATTTTTGTCTGGTTCCAGGTCTAAGTGGAAAAGCTTTCAGTTTTACTACATTCATTATTTACTATAATATTGGCTGTACGTTTGTTGTAGATGATCTCTATCAGTTTGGGAAATGTCCCAGCCATGCCTATTTTCTTAAGTGTGCTTGTAAGAAAAGATGCTGAATATTGTTGAATGCTTTTTCTGCCTCTTTTGAGACGATCATATGGTCTTTCCTTTTGCTCCTATTTACATGGATTTGCATATGTTGAACCAACCATCAGAATGGGAAATGACATTTGTATGTTGCAGTCAGAATGGGGACCAAAGACCCCTTTCTTGGCCAGGGAAAACACCCCCAGAAAAGGGGGGAAACAGAGAAATAAGCTGAGCAAAGCAGAATACAAAGGAGTGTAGCCAGTTTACTTTTAAACCAGCAGCTAAATTTCTTATTTCAGCAGTTCCTGCTTTTTCTAGGAGTCTGGTCTATAGGGGATATAGCTTGCAAACACAACTGTTGGGTGTGTAAACCCTCTGAAGAAATAATGGCCACAGAGGAAGCTGCGTGTAAGGCCTGGAAAGAAACATTAACTAGAGAATCCCCAGCGCAGTCAATAGTCAAAGCAAATACTCCCTGTGGGGATTTGTATTTGGTCAGGGCAGAGATGGACAGAAGAGCTTGAGCCCTGAAATGTGCACAGGAGGGCTTGTGTACCCCCTAGTCAACAGAGGAAGATGCCTCTGTGGTGGAGATCAGAGGAAAATTCTTCTGGTCCACTGCTTCTTCAGAGGAGACTGAGGCTGGTGGTGTCTAGTCCACAGAGCACTAAAGAGGATTAACCTCCCCTAAGGAATCTGTGTATGTATGTGACCACAGACAGCAGGCTTCCCCCACACAATGCTCAGGTTTTGTATTTCTCAAGGCTGCTCAGACCCTTAATGTTAATAATTATAAATAGAGGAAAAGCTGACAAGGTTACTCAGAGAAACTGCTGACCTTTTTATTCTTTTCCTCAGCTTGCCCTCTGGACTAAATGAGCAAATAGCCTTTAATAAAAGCTGAGAGGAACAATGTTCTGGACCATTCTCTGGACCCCACAAACTTGCATAGATTCCTGTTTCCCACTTTTGAAAATTTAATTCTGTGTGTCCCATCTCTTGATCTCTCACTGCTTCTAACTTAACTTTTCTTCAGTCCTCTTACCAGCTTCAGAGGACTCACAGGATCCTGGCAGCATGTTATGAATCTGACAAAAGTTTTACAACCAGAATCCACACAGAACTAAAATTAATTAACAAAACAAGAGCAAATTATTCCATTTCTAAGTGGGCATGAGAGATAAACCTCTGGAGAAGACAAAAGAATGGCCAGGATACACATGAACAAATGCTCATCATCCCTAATCATCATTGAAATGCAAATCAAAATCAGCCTGAGATATCACCTAATCACAATGAGAATAGCCCCCATCACAAAGTCCCAATACTGCAGATGTGGATGTGTTGTGCTGGTGTGGATATAGAGAGAAGGGGACACTTTTACACTGCTGATGGGATTGCAAACTAATACAGCCAGTGTGAAAAAAAGTATGGAGAATCCACAAAGAGCTAAAAGTAGGCATTCCATTTGACCTTAAAATTCTATTACTAGGGTTCTACTCAGAAGAAAAGAAATCATTTTGTCATAAGGACATTTGCTCTAGAATGTTCATTGCAGTTCAATTCACAATCACCAAGATGAGGAATCAACTGAAGTGCTCTCTTCCACATTAAAATGAGGTTTTTCTCCACCACTGTTTACATTTCAGGTACAATTGTTGCAAGGTCTCCACATAGATATGGAAAGGTAGCCTTTCAAATGGAGATACCATAAACACAGATTATATCTCAAACAGCAGTAAAGGAGGCTAGCAAGATCAGAAATTTTAAAGAGGTAAGAGCTTGAGAGGTGTAACCCTATAGTGACAGGTCAACCACTTGAGCTCTGAATTTTCTTTGATGTAATTTGCCCTTATTAAACACTTGTGCACAAGAATTAGCCATAACCAGCTATAGTCCTAGAAAACCTGGCATGCCTTTAACTCTTTCCTCTTACACAAATACTTGCAAGTAAACCAACTGGGGAACCCTAAACTGGTCATTCTCTTTGACTTTCCTCACTTTTAAAATCTCCTCCCCCTCTTTTGAAGAAGAAGGAACAAAATTATGTCTAGGTTTCATGTAGAGGATCAGAGTGTGCTGTTTATGGGTGAGGCTTCTCAGCGTTTCACCACTGAGCCAGTGTCAAAGTCTTCCGTGTCTCAGTTTCTTTCTCTGGGGAGTGTAGAACCTCTGAGAGGGGTCAAAACACCCAATTATCAGGTCTTACTTATGTTTCCTAGTTGAGCCTTCTTTCAATTAATTTTTTAGGCTGATCCCTATAGAGCTACTCTTGTCTCGGGAATCTCTGTATTAAATTTCCACCCAGGGGTACCTTTTGGCTGAGAAGAGTAAAATGCCCTTTGTCTTCAGAACTAAGGAACTCAGCCTCTTTTATCTACAATCAAGACAGTAAGCATCCTCTTTTGCAAATGCACAGAATAGCCAATCAAGATTCATTTTGGGAAGAAGAGACAATGGAGAAGTCCCTTTAGAATGTATCTGGGAGTGTATGTGTTGAAAATAAGACAGAGCAACAAGATATAGCTAGTCTGTTTGGTTTAGGTCTTAAGTGACCCTCACCTCCTGCCTCCCATACTTATTGTTTTGTTTCAACCCAAATGGTCCTGGTCTTGAATAGTTTAAGAGAATTGATTTAGGAAATCAACTTTTGAAAACACTGGAAATAGGAATCAACATTTGGAAACACTGTAATAGGTCTCTGATGGATGCTGATTATTATTTACAATAAGAGTTAATGTGGTCTTTGCTTTTCAAGGATTCATTTAAGAAATTAACATAGAGGAGGAAGAAAGATAGCCAAGTAGAGGCTACTGTTGCCAGAGGCTCCTGACCAGCAGGAGAGATTCTGGACAGATTTGGTCTCTGAAACTGAAGGAAGTGAGCTGAGAGATACTAAGGAAGACAGACAAGTACACATCATCTCAGCTGAGGTAAACTGCAGCTCCCAGAAAGAGGATCCAGGTGAACAAATTCCAGGTACAAAGACCATCACCATAAGGGTGAGAGACCCCTTGTCCAATTGTGAAGCTCTCTGAGTACTCTCTGGGCATGACTAGGTGACAAAAGACCTTTAACCTCACTTATGAGAGCCACTCACCATTGGGTCTTCTCCAGAGATCCCATGTGTGATCCTAGGCATCATCTTGCCCGGCATAAAACTGAACAAATATTGTCCTCGCAATTCTGAATTTATAGTCCACCCTTCCCTCTTGCTTATGTGTCTTAAGCTCTACCTCCTGCAGAACCCAGAGTGTGTGGCCATTGCATAGGAAGTCTAGGCATTTTGTGGACAACAGCATAGAAAATGTGACTCGAGTAGAAGGAGAGGGTCGTAGGAAGAGAGGAACATGGGTGAAAGAAAGAAACATGGCATTGCACTGATGGTGGTGGTGTTGACACCCGATTTGGACTTTCACTGGTCGGGACACTGATGTCCTGGGTTAGACTTTCAAGGGGAGAGCCACTGATTTACAGTTTGAACTATCAAGAGCTGGGCACTGCTGGCAGGTTTGGGTTTTCAAGGATGAGAGACCTGATGCCTGGTCCAGAATTTTAAGGGTGGAAGGGCTGAAACCAGCCATCTTTCTTGAATTGGTGGTTCACCGGAGGGTACAAGGCTCCATCCCCTTGGGTGTGTTGGATGGAACTGTCTGGATTTTTACTGTCAGGTTGTTGGAGATCCTTTGAATTCTTCCGATGGAGCAGTGATTGTTCTGACTGGATCAATATGATTAGAAATCTTGGCATGAGCTTCAGGGTCCCTCGGAGGTGAGGGGAGGTTGTTTTGAAGTGGGAAAGGACTGACACTCATTTATGAGCTGCCACTGGTGAAGGACAGGTCTCTGCAGTTGATTGTATCTGTCCCTAGCTGAGATTCCACCCTAATACCACAGCTTCCTAAGATTGGGTAGAGGTTGGCTCTGATTTCAGGACAGAGCCAGCTTGCACTCTCTCATTAAGTAGGTCTTCAGAATCTCTGGCAAAACTCTGAAAGGGACATTGTAAGCTGGTGGGGGAAAACCCACAGTCACAAAAACCCCAGTTCATTGGTTAAGGGCAAATTAACTACTCCCTTGGGTCCCCAATCCAATCTTACCCTACCACTTTTAATTGCCAAAATTCAGAAAGTAGCATGGGGAGAAATCAGCGAAAGAACTCTGGCAACATGAAAAATCAGAATAGATCAACTCCCTCAAGGAATGCCAAACGAGATAAAATAGAAGATGTCATTCATAGACAAATGGCTGAAATGTCAGAAATAGAATTCAGAATATGGGGGGCAAATAAGATGATGAGAATGGAGGAAAAGACAGAAATGGAAATCCAAAGAGGAGTTCAAAAGTTGTCTGAAGAAATCAATGAATTCAAAGTCAAAATAACTAAGGATATGAATATAATGAGAAAAGAGATAGCAGAGCTCAAGGAAATGAGAAAGTTATTCAGGGAGTTTTGTAATACATGAGAATCCCTCAGTAATAGAGTTGAGCAGGCAGAAGAAAGGGTCTTTGAAGTTGAAGAGAAAGCTTTTGAATTCTCCCAAATGCTCTAAGAGGCAGGTAAATGGAGAGCAAAAAAGAAAAAATCACTCGAAAAGATCAAGCATTCATCTTCTAGGAATTCCTGAAGGAGAAGAGGATGGTCCAAAAGGCACAGATGCTCTATTCCAAGATATTATGCAGGATAATTTCTCAAGCATGGCAGAAATGCAGATGATAGACAATTTCAGGTCTCTGGAAGAATCAATGCAAATAAAGCAGCTCCTACACACATTGTCGTTAACTTTGCCAAAGTTAATAGGAAGGATAACATGCTGCATGCAGCTAGATGTAAGAAAAGCATTACCTACAATGGGAGAAATATTAGAATGACTGCAGATCTCTCAGCCAAAATGTTTCAAGCCAGAAGAGGATGGTCATTGACATTCAATTTCCTAAAAGAAAACAATTTTCAGCCAAGACTCCGGTATCCAGCTAAACTGAGTTTCAATTGTGATGAAAAAATCAAATTCTTCACTGATATACACATATTGAGGAAATTTGCCATAAGTAAACTAGCTTTGCATGATATTAAAGAGCCATTTTCCATAATGGTCAGCACAATGATCTACCACCAAGGGAAACTCACCCAGAAAATTTTGAACAAAACACAACTTCCACATTGGTGAAAGGATTAAAAATATCCACTGGACATTTGAAAAACGTGACCCAAAACACTACCATGCTTATCAATTCTCTCAATTAATGCTAATGGTTTAAATTGTTCTCTAAAGAGGCACATATTGACTGACTAGAAGCATAAACTTAAATCTGCTGCATGCAAGAATTTCATCTTACCTTAAGGGATAAAGAAAAGGCTCAGGGTGAAGGGATGGACGCCTACAATACAGGCAAATGGAAGTCAGAAAAAAGCAGGGTTTGTGATTTTATTTGCTGATACAATAGGCTTTCAAACAACAAAGATAAAGAAAGATAAGAATTGTCAGTTCACATTTGTCATGGAAAACACACAAAATGAAGAGATTTCAATAGTTAACATTTATGCCAGACTGCTCCTCAATTTATAAAGCAAACCCTAATGGATATGAACAAGTTGATGCCTTTCTGCACTATACTAGTTGGAGATTTCAACACTCTTTTCTCAGTTTTGGATAGATCCTCCAAGAAGAAACTAAAGAAAGAAATATTAGACTTAAACTTGACCCTAGAACCAATGGACATAATGGACTTCTACAGAACATTTCATTCAAATAAAACTGAATATACATTCCTCTCCTCAGCCTTAAAATAGATTGTATTTGAGGACACAAGTCTAACCTCAGCAAATTTAATTATTTAATTGTTTAATTATTTAATTAAAAGGATAAAGGAGAAATAACAACAAATCTCAGAAATCCAAAAAATCCTCCATGATTAGTACAAAAATCTCGATTCTCACAAATATGATAATCTGGAAGAAATGGACCTATACCTGGAAGCACACCATCTTCCTCAGCTCAGTCATAAAGAATTAGAATTTTTGTATAGACCTGTATCAATCACTGCAATAGCATCCACTATACAAACACTCCCAAACAAGAAAAGTCAGGACCAGATGGCTTCATATCAGAATTCTACCAAACTGTTAGGGTGACTAGTACCTATATTGAATAATCTTTTCCAAAATCTAGTAAAAGAAAGACTACGTCCCAGGAGATTCTATCAAGCAAATATCACCCTGCTCCCCAAACCAGGAAAGGACCCAACAGAGAATGAAACCTACAGAACAACATCATTAATGAATATCAGTGCAAAAATATTCAATGAGATCCTAGCAAACACATTTCAACAACACATCAAAAGAATTATACACCATAATCAAGTTGGTTTTATCCCAGGGTTGCAAGGTTGGTTCAACATACATCAAGCTGTAAATATAATACATCACATAAATAAAATGAAAAACAAAGACCATATGACTCTCTCAGTTGATGCAGAAACAACTTTTGATAATGTCCAACATACTTTCATGATCTGAACACTTATGAATATAAGGCTTACAGAGGTCATTTCTTAAACTGACAGAGGCCATCTACAGGAAACCCACACCCAATATCATATTGAATCGAGTAGAAGTGAAAACATTTCCACACAGATTTTGAAGTGGAAAAATATGCCTATTTCATACTAATCACTGGAATTTGACATAGTAATGGAAGTCTTAGGCATCATAATCAGGCCAGAGAAGGCGATTAAACATCTCCAAATGGGGTCAGAAAAGAACAAACTCTCACTCTTTGCTGTTGATATAATCCTATACCTGGAAAATCCCAAGGACTCAACTACAAATCTCTTAGAAGTGATCAAGGAACACAGCAGCATTTCAGGATACAAAATTAATACTTACAAATTAGTAGCTTTTATATATGCGAACAAAAATCAAGCTGAAAATATAGTCAAAGACTCTATTGCTTTTATAGTAGTTTCAAAGAAGATGAAATATCTGGGAATTTACCTAACAAAAGATGGAGATCTCTATGAAGAGAATTATGAAACTCTGAGAAAAGAAATAGCTGAAGATGTTAACAAATGGAAAAACATACCATCTCATGGGAAGGAAGAAAAAACATTGTTAAAATGTCCAAACAGATTGAATGCAATCCCTATCATAGCAGCATTGTCATATTTTAAAGAGCTTGAAAAAATAGTGCTTCATACTATAAGGAATCAGAAAAAACATCGTACAGCCAATGCACTAATCAGAAATAAAAACAAATCAGGGGTTATCATGTTAGCAGACTTCACACTATACTATAAATCTATAGTGATCAAAGCAGCATGGTACTGGAACAAAAACAGAGAGGTAGATTTATGGAACAGAATAGAGAACTAAGAGATGAATCCAGCTATGTATTGTCATTTGGTCTTTGACAAGCCTATCAAAAACATTCAGTGGGGGAAAGCTCTGTATTGAACAAATGGTGCTGGGTGAACTGGCTGGTGACTTGTAGAAGACTGAAACTGGACTCCCACCTTTAACCATTAACAAAAATTAATTCTCACTGGATAAAAGGCTTAAACTTAAGACATGAAACTATAAGAATACTAGAAGAGCATTTAGGGAAAATGCTTGAAGAAATTGGCCCGGAAGAATATTTTATGAGGAGGACCCCACAGGCAATTGAAGCAACACCAAAAATCCATTACTGGGATCTGATCAAACTAAAAAGCTTTTGCACAGCCAAGAGCACAGAAAGCAAAGCCAAAAGATAACCTTCAGAATGGGAGAAGATTTTTGCAGGGTATGCTTCTGACAAAGGTCTTATAACTGGAATCCACAGAGAACCCCAAGTAATCAATAAGAACAAATAACCCCATTTCTATGTGGCCAAGAGACTTGAACAGAAACTTCTCTGATGAAGACAGGCACATGGCCCAGAAACACATGAGAAAATGCTCATCATCTTTAATCATCAGAAAAATGTGACTCAAAACCACTTTGAGATATCATCTAACTCCAGAAAGATTAGCCCATATCACAAAATCCGAAAACTACAGATGTTGGCATGGATGCAGAGAGAATGGAGCACTTCTTCACTGCTGGTGGAAATGCAAGGTAATTACACCTTTTTGGAATGAAGTTTGGACAATATTCAAGGAAGAAATAGTAGACCTAACGTTTGATCTTGCAATTTCTCTATCAGGTATATACCCAGATGATCAAAAATTATTTTACAACAAAGACATTTGGACCAGAATGTTTATTGCAGCCCAATTCCTAAATGCCAAGACATGGAAACAGCCCAAGTGCCCATCGACCCATGAATGGATCAAAAAAATTTGGTATATGTACACTACGGAATACTATGCAGCCATAAAAAGTTGGAGACCTCACATCTTTTACGTTTACTTAAATGGAGCTGGAACATATTCCTCTCAGTGAAGTATCTCAAGAATGGGTTGGGGGAAGTATCCAATGTACTTAATACTACTATGAAGTCAATATATAATCACCCGCACATTCATAGGAATAGTAAATCATAACTATCGTTCAGAAAGTAGAAGGGAAGAGAAGAGAGAGGAGAAGGGATGGGGGAAGAAGGAGAAAGGAGGGTATTTGGAGGGACCTCACCTAATGTTCATGATGCAACGGTACATTTCAAACCATTAAGAAGAGTATAATTGTGATGTATGTGTTAATCAATTCAATGTAAGCATTTCCCATTGTATATCAAATCAGTGCACTGAACTGCACCAATGCATCAATGTACCGACTTATGATTTAATAAAAAAAAAAGTGTTCCACCAATGCCTATATTCTTCAGAGATCTATTTAGAAAAGAATGTTGAATTTTAACAAATGCTTTTTCTGCATCTATTGAGAAGATCATATGGTCTTTGTTTTTGCTTCCGTTGATATGGTGAATTTCATTTACAGACTTGCAGATGTTAAACCAACCTTGCATTTCTGGGATGAAAGCTACTTCATCATGATGTATGACTTTTTAAATGATAAGCTATAATCTATTGGCTAGGACTTTTTTGGGAATTCTTGCATCCATATTCATTAGTGAAATTGGTTTGTAGTTCTCTTTATAGTTGGATCTTTTCCTAGTTTTGGTATCAGAGTGACCTTGGCTTCATAGAACGTAATGAGAAAGATTTCCTCCCCAGGTTTTTGGAATAGTTTCTTCAGTATGGGTATAAGCTCTTCTTGCAAGGTTTGATAGAATTTCGGTGTCAAGCCATTTGGACAAGACCATTTTTGTTGTGGTGGTTGTTGTTTTTTATTGCTTCTTTGATCTCAATGCTTGAAATTGGTCTTTTCAGAAGATCTGATTCTTCTGGATGAAGCCTATGGAGAGGATGTCATTTGAAGCATTGATCCATTTCCTCCACATTGTCAAATTTCTGAGTATCAACTTTCTTGTAGTATTCAGAGACAATCTCTTGTATCTCTGTGGCATTTGTTGTCATTTCCTCTTTATCATTTCTGATTGAGGTTATTAGAGATTTTAATTTTCTCTTTCTAGGTAGTCTGGCCAAAGGTTTACCTATTTTATTTAATTTTTAAATCACCAACTTTTTGTTTCATTAACTTTCTGAATGATTTTTTTTTGTTTGTTTTCAATTTCATTAATCTCTGATTTAATTTTGGCTATTTCTTTTCTTCTTCTGAGTTGAGGGTTAAAGTATTTTTTTTTTCTAATTCTGTAAGATGGTTTGTGAGTGTGCGGATGCACTCATTTTCTGTCTTTTGAAAGTAGGCATCTAGTGCAATGCATTTTCCTCTCAGGACAGCTTTTGCAGAGGTTTTGGTAACTTGTGTCTTGATTGTTGTTATGTTTGCAGAAATTCACAAATTCCTCTTCCATCTCTTCCAGAACCCAACTATCATTCAGCATAAAGTTGGTTAGTTTTGAAGACTTTGTATGGGGATGAACATTTTTGTTGGAGTTGAGCTTAAACTTTATAGGTTTGTGGTCTGAAAAGGGACATGGTATAATTTCTATTATTTTATGTTTGCTGAGGTTTGATTTGTATGTTAGGATGTGATCTCTTTTAGAGTATGTGCCATGAGGTGAAAAAAAGTATTTCTTTTAGAGTATGTGCCATGATTAGAAAAAAAGTATCTTCTTTTGCTTTGTGATGGCATGTTCTGTATATGTCTATTAATCTCATTTGTTCTAGGGTTACATTTAAGTCCTTTGCATCTTTGTTTACTTTCTGTTTAAAGGATCTAAATTCTGTCCGGATCTAAATCCAGTTCTGTCAGGGGGATGTTGAAGTCCCTGACTATTAAGGTGTTATGGGATATCATAATGCTCAGACCCCTCAAAGTCTGTTTGATAAATCTGGGAGCATTTAAGTCAGGTGTATAAATATTTAAAATTGAGATCTCTTGTTGTTGTATTGTTCCTTTGACCTGTCTGATGTGTCCATTTTTGTCTTTAATAACTAAAGTTGCTTTCAATCCGTTTGTATCTGAGAATAAGATTTTCTTTCTTCTGATTACCATTTTGCCTGAAGCACTGTTTTCCATCCCTTAACGCTGAGTCTGGATTTATACTTCAGTGCTAGGTAGAGACAGCATATGGATGGCTTGTGGTTTTTTATACAGTCAGTCAGCCAGTGCCTCTTCAGTAGGGACCTGGATTCAATGACATTTATTGACAGTATAGATAAGTGTCACAAAATTCCATTCATCTTATTATGATATAGTTTGTTGTGTAGCTTTATTCTTTGTGCCATTGTGGAAGCTAATCTCTGGCCTTTGGCTTCCAGAAATTTACTTTGGTGGTGGTCCATTGTGGTGTTCAGTATTGAGAACAGGTCTAAGCATTTCAAGTAAAGCTGGTCTTGTTGGGGTGAATTTCCTCAGTGCTTGAGTATCTGCAAAAGGTTTGATTTCTCCATGAATTTTGTAGCTAAATTTAGCAGGATAGAGGATTCTGGGCTGAAAATTATTTTGTTGAAGGATTTTGAAGGTGGATGTTCATGCTCTTCTGGTTTGGAGAGTTTCAGTTGAAAAGAAAAGTCTGCTGCCATCCTAATGGCTCTGCCCTTGTAGATCAATTGGCACTTACTCCTAGCTGCTTGCAAAAATTTTCTTCTTCATATTGACTTTGGACAGGTTCCTTAAAATGTGTCTTGGAGAGGATCTGTGAGAGTTCAGATGACCCAGAGTTCAATACCCATTTGAAAAGATTGTGCCAGGATCTTTAGTTACACTTGGGAAGTTTTCATTAATGATAGTCTCCAGCCAGGCTTCCATCCTTTGGGACAATCTTCTTCCCTTTCAGGAATTCCTATTAGCCATATGTTTGAATGCTTTATGGTGTCTCCTAGTTCAGTAAGCCCCTAATCTGCTATCTCTCTCTTCTTTTCTGACTCTGTAACTACCTGTGTCAACTCAAAGACTTTACCCTTTAACTCTGATGTTCTTTCTTCTGCATGGTCTAATCTATTTTTGATACTTTCTCCTGCTTCTTTACATTCCCTATTGTCCCCTTCACTTTCTTAAGCTCATTCATGTCTTTTCTTTTTTTTTTTTTTTTTTTGTAGAGACAGAGTTTCACTTTATTGCCCTCGGTAGAGTGCCGTGGCTTCATACGGCTCACAGCAACCTCCAACTCCTGGGCTTAGGCAATTCTCCTGCCTCAGCCTCCCGAGTAGCTGGGACTACAGGCACCTGCCACAACGCCCAGCTATTTTTTTGTTGCAGTTTGGCCAGGGCTGGGTTTGAACCTGCCACCCTCGGCATATGGGACTGGCGCCCTACTCACTGAGCCACAGGTGCCACCCTCATTCATGTCTTTTCTATACTCTATATATGTTTTATCTGACTTTTGGTTTTGTCTATTTTTTCATCCATTCCCTTTGTTGTCTTAATCATCCATATTTTAAATTTCCTTTCCTTCAGATCCATTAATTCTTTATAGGATGAGTCTTCTGTAAAAGCTGCATCATGATCCCTTGGAGGAGTTGCTCTATTTTGTTTTTTCATGGTGTCTGGGTTTTTCCACTCTTTCCTCCTCATGTTTGCCTTCTTCTGTTCACCTCTTTGTGCACCTTTTTCCTTCTCAGTTCCTCCTTTGCTTCCAATTAGCTCATCTCAGTGTTTATATGATGAAGAGATTTCTTAAAGTCAGGACAAGATGAGGAGAAAGCTAAGGAGCAGGCAGGGATGAACAGGGGGAAAAGAAAGAAAGAGTAAAAAAGTATGAAAGAATAAAAGAAAAGAAGAAAGAAGAATAGAAAAACGGAAGGAGGAATAACAGAAGAAAACAAACTTGTTGAACAGGAGAGAAGAGGGTCAGGAAAAGAGGCTAAGATTGATGGAAGAAATGGTATTTATCAGAATAGTACTAAGGCCATGTCTGTAACTCAAGGGTTTTGAGGGGGCTGGACTGAGAGGGTTCCTCACAATCAGGTGGTCTTTACCAGTCTGAGTGGACCCAGACTCTTTCTCCATCAAAAGTAGGAAGGGAAGGAAAAGAGCAAAAACAAAGAACAGTAAGGAAAAATTAAATAAGAATGAAAAGAAAATAGAAAATATCTGCAGTGTGGTCTTGTCAATACTATTTTCTTAGGGCTAGAGGTGGAAAAGTGTCTTAGCCCCTTTCTAGATCACTGCTGTTGCCTACCTGCCAGACCACAGCTGTGTCACCCCAGCTCTCAGCAAAAGAAAAAGTATATATAAGAAGAAAAAAGAAAAAAAAAGAGAGAGAGAAAGAATATTAAGATAATAGATAAAGGAAATTGGAAATACCATTGTATGTAATAGAGGAGATAGAGGGAATTAGAGTAAAGAAAGACAGAAATAAAGGAAGAAGAGGGGAAGGGATATATTAGCTGTTGCAGAGCCGATTATTGTGGGATAAATGAGAAAGATAAAAGAGTGTCTGTACAAAGAGAAGGTACTGGCGTGAAATATGGAAAGAGAATGAATGAGGCTAAAATATTACAACCAAAAATTAGAGGATCCCTTGCTCTTGATGAAAGTAGAAATAAAAGTTAAGAAATGAACCAACCATACAATTAAGGAAGAAACAAAACACATCTCTACAAAATATTGAAAATCTGTAAACAATGAAATATTAGGAACTTCAGTAACAAATAAATGAAAAGCAAAAAGAAGGGAAAAAAGGAAAATACTATAAGAAGAAAAAATAAATCACTGTATATGTACATAAAGGCATATATGTATATGGTAGGACGGTCCAAATTTTGTCAAAATATATTTATGTTGTAATATATTGCATGAATATCAAGTGTCACTGTAGTTTTAGGGGATGGACAAGATAGGTGATGACCTGCCTCTAGACCCCAGACACGGGCCAGATCCTCAACTTAATTGTCCATAGTGATCACTTGGTTATTTCCTCAGCATTCAGGTTCTTCCAGGTGGGGAACTCCGATCTCTTGTGAATTCTCCAGAGGCAGGTCTCACAGGAAACCCAGACAAGAGTTCTAGTGGGGTGCTGGAGTCTCTGAGCCTGTCAACGACTGGAGGTCCAATCCTAGAAGACTGAACTGAAATAGCTATGTTCCCGTAGGAGGCCCACCCTCACCATATTCTCAAGACCTTATCATAATGGCCAACCCCTTTCTGCTAGGACCTTCCCAGTATCCTGGGTCTCCCACTGCCAAACCAGTGGCAAATCTGTTTCAGATGGCCCTCAAATCTGGTTGCTATGTACTGTTTGGGTTTGCCCACTCTTCCAGGCACTCCACTCAATGCATTTCCCCTGAGAACCGAAAGCTGCAAAAAGGCTTCCTCACATCCAGTACCTCAGCAGCACCCCAGGGCTCCTGTAGGTGCCCCACATAAGACTTGCCTGGAGTGTCAGATCTCTGCCCCACTGCTTTACTTCTTGTATAGCAACCAGCACCATGACAACTTGCAGTGCACCCTGAGCCACAGCTCACTGTAAAATCTCCTTTCCCAAAGCTGCCAGACTACCTCTCCTTTCTCAGTTGCTCTAGGAGAGTGCCGCCTGACAGTCTTCCTGATTTGCCATCTTTCTCCACCTGTATGTGGCTTATTGTTTTCTCTTTCAAAAGACCTTTACAAAAAGCAGAATTGTTTAATTTTGATAAAATCAAATTTATTGATTTGTACTTTAAGGATCAAACTTTTGGTGTCAGATCCAGAAACATCTTTGATATTTTACCTTTTTTTTTTGAGACAGAGTCTCACTATGTCACCCTTGGTACAGTGTGGCATCACAGCTCACAGCAACGTAAAACTCTTGGGCCCAAGCGATTCTCCTGCCTCAGCCTCCCAAGCACCTGGGATTACAGGTACCCACCACAATGCCTGACCATTTTTTTGTGCAGTTGTTTAGCTGGCTTGGGCGGGGTTCAAACCTGCCACCCTTGTTGTATGTGGCATGTGCCATAACCACTGTTCTATGGGCACCAAGAAAATATTTTACTATTTTTGGTACAAGTTTTGTAGTATTAGACTTTACATTTAGGTCTGTGTTCTATTTCTGAACTAGTTTTTATAGTTTATGACAAGTAGAGAACCAAGTTTCTCTTTTTCCATATGGATTTCCAGTTGTCCTAACACTATTTGTGGGGAAGATTCTCTTTTGTCCACTGCATTTCTTTTGGACCTTTGTCAAAAATTGATCTAAAAATGTCTATTCTTGACGCTTTTTTCTTTTTCCCTGATCTTTGTGGGTATTTTGATGCCACTACCACCTTATCTTGATTAATGTGGCTTTAAATAATTCTTGAAATCAGGTGATCCTAGTCTTCCACCTTTCTTCTTCATTTTCATGGATAGGGGTGTATGTTTGCGAGTTCTAGCTTCTCTGCATCTCTCTATGAATGGTAGAATTTGTTTGCCAGTTTTGTACAAAAAATCCCCCTGATATTTTAGTTGGGATTTTCTTGAATATATGGAACAACAATTGGGGAGAACTGACATGTTAATGATATTGACTATCCTTTTTAAAATTTATATATATATATATATGTATGTACTTATGAGGTCAGACAATTAAGTTCATCCTGGAACTCATCCTAGATAATGTGTTACATACATCATTGCTGAATATGACTACAGTCACTTAGTAGGGACTCCTCTCGGGAATCTATGTACTGATGCCAGCACTTAGTCTACCCTTCAAAGCAATTTTGGAACTCTTTTTCTGGAATGGCTATCAGAGCTGTCATCATCCAACGTCTGACAATTAAGTTTACAAACGCATCCTAGAAAAAGTGCTACATATCTCATAGCTGAATATCCCTACAGTCATCTTTGGTACTATTCCCCTTGGCCATCTGGTGACCAAATCAACATAAAGATGTATTGGGATTAAATATTAAAGATGCAATGAATATAAAATGTATGATCATCAAATATATTGCCAAGAGAGGAATATGAATATCAGAAAAAAACATAGGGATCAAGAACTCTATATTATTAGACCCTATAGAAAATAATATAGAGGTCAATTGTTAGCCACTATCTAACATAACTGAAGCTGTTCAAACCATTGACATGTGATGTGAGTTATTAAACAAAGGCTTTGGGGGAAAGTCAACCAGTGAGAAGAGCATATTTACACATCCCACAACACACAAGCACAACCACTCAAGAGTTGTGTAAGTGTTGTCTTTTCAATGAAACTGACGTACCACTGCCCTTTTCAGAAAAAGGATTATATAAAGAAATATTTCTCCTAAGATAATGCTGATCTCCTTGATAAGCAGTAGATTTTTCCAAAAAAAAAAAAAAAAAACAATGGCCGTTGCAAAAGAAAATATTTGAGAGCCTGTGACCATATAAACATAGTCAAAATCCACACAGAATTAATCTGCAGAAATAATAAAACATTTTTATGTTTACAGTAAAAGAATTAATAAATGATCAAATGATAGTTAATTTACACATTGCCCATGAGTCCCAGAAGCTTTCTATGCTTACCTGATAATGACAAGAGGTTGACTTCACCCTCTTGCCTGAAGACAGAATCTGCTCTTCAGTTTAGTGTCATAATTTAATTCACAAGGACCATAATATTCTCACAATATACAGGTCATCCCATTTACCCATTCTATAGATAATTTCATGCTATTCGTATTAGGCACTTAGAAAGTGGGAGGTAGTTTCAAAGTCTTAGTAAAATTTCTTTCCCCACTCTTTTATAATTATGTAAAACAAGAAAAAAATATTTCTGCAGAGTTAGACACAAATTTAAAATGTCATGTCATTTACAAAATACATTGTTAACAATATTATGAACTCTCACAGTGAATGCAAGTTTGATGGATAAAACAAAATGTGTTATTAGGGGTGGAAAGAAACATAGTCTTATACTAATATCTCACAGCTATAGTGTATTTTAAAAATGTATTTTATTTAGTTATTTATTTTGAGACAGAGTCTCACTTGGTCACCCTAGGTAGAGTGCCACAGCATCATAGTTCAGAGCAACCTCAAACTCCTGGGCTTGAGAAATTCTCTTGCCTCAGCTTTCCAAGTAGCTGGGACTATAGGCACCTGCCACAATGCTTGGGTAATTGTTTCTATTTTTTTTTTTTACTAATTTTTTTTATTGTTAAATCATAGCGGTGTACATTAGTGCAATCGAGGGGTACAATGTGTGGGTTTCATATAAAATCTGAAATATTCTCATCAAACTGTTCAACATAGCCTTCATGGCATTTTCTTACTTACTGTATGTAGACATTTGTATTCTGCATTTAGTAAGTTTTGCCTGTACCCATTCTAAGATGCACCATAGATGTGGCCCCATCCATTACCCTCCCTCCACCAAAACCTCCCGCCTCCCTTCCCCTTCCTTAGCCCTTTCCCCATAGTCTTGTGCTATAGTTGGGTTATAGCCTTCATGTGAAAGCTATAATTTAGCTTCATAGCAGAGCTGAGTACATAGGATACTTTTTCTTCCATTCTTGACATACTTTGCTAAGAAGAATATGTTCCAGCTCCATCCATGTAAACATGAAAGAGGTAAAGTCTCCATCTTTCTTTAAGGCTGCATACTATTCCATGGTATACATGTACCACAATTTGCTAGTCCATTCGTGGGTCGATGGGCACTTGGGCTTCTTCCATGACTTAGCAATTATGAATTGGGCTGCAATAAAAATTCTGGTACAGATGTCTTTGTTATATTGTGACTTTTGGTCTTTTGGGTATAAACCTAGTAAAGGAATTATAGGATCGACTAGCAGGTCTATTTTTAGGTCTCTAAGTATTCTCCAAACATCCTTCCAGAAGGAACGTATTAGTGTGTATTCCCACCAGCAGTGTAGAAGTGTGCCCTTTTCTCCACATCCACGGCAACATCTCTAGTTTTCGGATTTTGTTATGTGTACTACTCTTACTGGGATTAGGTGGTATCTCAAAGTAGTTTTGATTTGCATTTTCTGATGATTAAGGATGATGAGCTTTTTTTCATGTGTTTGTAGATCGTGCGTGTGTCTTCTTTAGAGAAGTTTCTCTTCAAGTCCTTTCCCCACCCTGAGATGGGATCACCGTGTTGTTTTCTTGCTAATACGTTTTAGTTCTCTGTGGATTCTGGTTATTAAACCTTTATTGGAGGTATAACCTGCAAATGTTTTCTCCCATTCTGAGGGTTGTCTGCTTGCTTTACTTACGATGTTCTTGGCTGTGCAGAAGCTTTTTAGTTTGATCAGGTCCCAGTAGTGTATTTTTAACACTGCTTCAATTGCCTGGGGAGTCCTCCTCATAAAATATTCACCCAGGCTGATTCCTTCAAGAGTTTTCCCTGCACTTTCTCCAAGTATTTTTATAGTTTCATGTCTTAAGTTTAAATCTTTGATCCAGTGAGAGTCTATCTTAGTTAATGGTGAAAGGTGTGGGTCCAGCTTCAATCTTCTACAGGTTGCCAGCCAGCTGACCCAGCACCATTTGTTAAATAGGGAATCTTTTCCCCACTGAATGTTTTTAATTGGCTTGTCAAAGATAAATAACGATAAGTAACTGGATTCATCTCTTGATTCTCTATTCTGTTCCAGACATCTACTTCTCTGCTTTTGTGCCAGTACCATGCTGTTTTGATCACTATCGATTTATAGTACAGTCTCAGGTCTGGTAGCGTGATTCCTACTGCTTTGTTTTTATTGCTGAGTAATGTTTTGGCTATTCGAGGTTTTTTCTGATTCCTTATAAAACGAAGTATTATTTTTTCAAGATCTTTAAAATATGACAATGGAGCTTTAATAGGAATTGCATTAAAATTGTATATTGCTTTGGGTAGTATGGACATTTTAACAATGTTGATTCTTCCCAGCCATGAGCATGGTATGTTTTTCTGTCTGTTAAAATCTTCAGCTATTTCTTTTCTTAAGGTTTCATAGTTCTCTATGTATAGATCTTTCACATCCTTTATTAGGTATACTCCCAAACAAGTAGGGAGAAAAGGACAGAACTTCTTTGAAATTCCTTATACTAATGTCACACTCTCATTTTTACTCTGAATCCAGGTGGGCAGTGAAGAGGGCACTGAGAGCTGCTCAGGGAGTAGGGTCTGCAAAGGTCTCACGGCCCCTGTGGGCATCTATCAGAATCCATCAGGCAGCTGCCAAACAAGTTAATAGTACAAACTACGATGTTTACAAAGGACAATCTGCTCAGCAGGTTTTAGAAATACCTTCAAGCTCTAGTCCTAGTATTTTTCAGTCTTATTACAGGATTCCTTATCATTCACTCTTCATTTCAGTTAATTTCTTAACAGCCATGGGACCCCTTTCACACCTCTGCACTTCGGCACAGGCACACCCAGTCACGCAGTTTTCTTCCACTATCCAAGAGGCAAATTCCGCTCATCCATCAAAGCACAGATTAAGTGTCATGGACTCCATGAGGCCGTCACTGAATCACCTCCCTCCAGATGTGATTTGCATGGACTTACCTGACCTCCCTTGTCACCATGCATCAGAATCATCACTCAACATGTCAATCCCGTCAGCTACTACAAAGATTCTTACCAGAGGGCTAATGGTGGCAAACATGATGATTTAAAAACAAAACAGCCTTTTCCTTTGTTATATATATATTTTTCATTGTCAATGGTTTTTTATGATACATTTTAAAAATATTAAAAGGTAAATGTGTATATGTAACAAAGAGGGCCTAAGATTTATAAACAGGTAAAGAATGTTTGTTTTTGAAATGTTATTATATTTTAGCAATTCACTATTCACCACAGTGTTTTTTCATCTATTTGATCATTTGATTTCATAAAAAGACCTCTAATTTTCTGAAAGAGTAAGTATTATTGGGCAGTGCCTGTGACTCAAAGAAGTAGGGCGCTGGCCCCATATACGGGAGGTGTCTGGTTCAAGCCAGCCCTGGCCAAAAACTGCAAAAAAAAAAAAAAAAAAAAAGAATAAGTATTGTTTTCATTTCATGGCTAGGTAACACAGCCATACAAATGTATGTGAGCAACTAAGTAGACAATGTTCTCTGTGTTTTTTTTTTTTAATTTCATATCTGATAATCTTTCTCAGCTATTGTGTGTGTATATATATTTATTTATTTATTTATTTTTTTTTTTTTTAGAGACAGAGTCTCATTCTATCACCCTCAGTGGAGTGCTGTGGTACCACAGATCACAGCAACCTCCAACTTCTGGGCTTAGGTAATTGTCTTGCCTTAGCCTCCTGGGTAGCTGGGACTACAGGCGCCCACCACAACACTCAGCTATTTTTTTGTTGCAGTTTGGCCAGGGTTGGGTTTGAACCCACCACCCTCCATATATGGGGCCGGCGCCCGACCCACTGAGCCACAGGTACTGCCCTCAATACTTTTTTTTTGAGACAAAGTCTTACCTTGTTGGTCTCAGTAGTGTGTCATGGCATCATCCCTCACAGCCACATGAAACTCTTGGGCTCAAACTATGCTCCTGCCTCAGCCTTCTGAGCAGTTGAGATTACAGGTCTCCACCATAATGCCCAGCTATTTAGTGACCCTGGTCTTACTCTTGTTCAAGCTGCTCTCGAACTCCTGAGCTCAGGCAATCCACCCTCCTTGGCCTCCCAGAGTGCTGGGATTACAGGTGTGAGCCACCACGCCAGCCTCATGCATAGATACTTTTAATTTATTGGAAAAGGGCAGACTTTATATATTTCAGACAACATGTTTAATCTAAATGTAGTTTAAATGGTCAAACAATAAATGATTTCTTTAAAATTCAATTTAAGTTATATTAAAATAAAATGTTAATAATGATAGAAATAATGTCAGGAACAACGATGGTTAACATATATTATGAACTTCGTATGTGTTAATCCATAACCCTCCTACCCACTATGAGGCAGGCGCTAATCTCATCTTCCTTTGATAAAGCCAGAAAACATGCACAGAAGATAACTTGCCCCAAGTCACTTAGTAGCAAGGTGCAGAAATTGTTTTTTTCCTGATACACAGAATTATTTGTAGTCAAAGATTCTAAGACCCCCGCTCCAGAATAACATGCCAGCAATGGAGACATTTCACTCCTAATGCTGACTGCCTCTTCATGTGAAATAGATAATGATTTGAGGTAGTGAGAGAACAATTACGCTTTTTCCAAATAGGATAGCTAATTTTAAATCCTCTTTCTGTAAATAAAATGTAAATATTTGTTCATATGATCTTTTTTTTTTCTTGAGACAGAGTCTTACTCTGTCACCCTTACTAGAGTGCCCTGGTTTCATCACAGCTCACAGCAATCTCAACCTCTTGGGCTCAAGATCCTCCTGTCTCAGCCTCCTCAGTAGCTGGGACTACTGGCGCCTACCACGATGCCCAGCTAGTTTTTCTATTTCTAGTAAAAATGGGGTCTCACTCTTGCTCAGACTGGTCTCATACTCCTGAGCTCAAATAATCCACTCACCTTGGCCTCCTAGAATGCTGGGATCACAGGCGTGAGACACTGCCCCGGCCTTGTTCATATAATGTAATGGGTAAATTATTAATATTTTATTAGATCAGCAGTTCTCAACCTGGGTCTCGACCCCTTTGTAACAATGAAAATACATCGCAGCATTAGGAAGGCTAAGAAGCACTGTATTAGATAATATCAGTGTCCAAGTATATGCAGGGCAGTTTTTTACTACTCTGAATGGACTGTGGATGGTTAATGAAGACAAGTTCAACTGTAAATCCTAACTGGCAACTTTGCACAGTTAAATCAGTTTCATACAGTTAAGACAGATTAAATAGTTGTCTATTTTCAAGTCATATTAACAATGTTCTTATATTCCCATTTATTAGCAGTTTTTTTTTTGGGGGGGGGAGGTGTTGAGACAGAGTCTTACTCTGTCACCCTTGGTAGAGTGCTAGGGTATCATCATAACTCATGGCAACCTCAAACTCTTGGGCTCAGGAACCTTCTGCCTCAGCCTCCCACACAGCTGGGACTACAGGCACTGTCACAATTCCTGGTTAGTTTTCCCATTTTTGGTTGAGACAGGGTCTCACTCTAGCTTTGGTTGCTCTCAAACTCTTGAGCTCAAGCAATCCACCTGCCTCGGCCTCCCAGAGTGCTGGGATGACAGGGGTGAGGCATTGCACCCACCCTTATTAATTGTTTCCTGAAACCAAAGTAAAACCAAAAATACACTGCCATTATTATACCTACAGAACATTTTAAGAAAAGCATACAGTTTGAGGAACATCCTTTAAAAAGTTATAAAATGTACATACTAGAATGTCATAGAGGTGGAACTTTTCTTTGTTATAACGAACAACAGCAGCAGCTGTGTTTGATCCGTGGCTCCCGAGCAGGATGTGAGGTGACCACATAAAGCAGAGGCATCATGATCCAACTGCACCTCCGTCCAGCTGCTCAAGGCACCAAAAGGAAAGAAGGCCCAGGGGAAGAAGGTGGCCCCAGCTCCTGCCATCATGAAGGAGCAGGCAGCCAGGAAGGTGGTGAATCCCATTGAAAAAAGTCCAAAGAACTCTGGCATTGGACACAACATCCATCCTCACCCACTTTGTCATATGGCCCCTATGTCCTGGGCAGCAAGAAAGCCGCCAGCAAAGGGGACGTCCCCACTAGGAGACCACCTGTCCCTCCAGCAGGGGTTAACACTGTCCCCCACTTGGTGAAGAATAGGAAGGCTCTGCTGGTGGTGATTGCACACAATGTGCACCCCACTGAGCTGGTCATCTTCCTGCCTGCCCCAGGTGGGAAGAGCAAAGTCCCTGAGTGCATTAGTGAGGGGAATGCCAGGCCGGGGGTTCTCGTCCACAGGAAGACCTGAACCAGTGTCACCTTCACACAGGTTAACTTGGAAGACAGAGCAGCTCTGGCTAAGCTGGTGGGAGGTCTCAGGACCAGTTACAACAGTCACAACAAGATCTGTCCTCACTGGGAAGGCAACGCCCTAGATCTGAAATATGAGGCTCACATTGTCAAGCTGGAAAAGATAAAAGTCAGAGACACTGCTGCTAAACGGGGCTACATGTGCACTGTTGAGTTTTCTGTGCATAAAAATAATAAAAATTATTCCTGAGATAGGAAAAACAGAGATCTAGTTGCATTATTATACACCAGATTGTTCAAGCAGCTATAAAATGGAAATGCTGACTCACCATCATCACATAAATCTGCCCACTCTTTCCCGTTCACCTGTTCACTTTAGTTGTCTATGAAATAACTCACATTGCAGAGTTGTTATAAGCAAATAAAATATAGCAAAATCAGAACCAATGCATGCTTTTCTGATCCTACATACTATGTTCCAGGTCATGCTCACTTTTGGACCTTCAAAGATTTAACTCCAAAACAAATCCTTTAAATGACAATAACACTACCAAGTAAAAGTTAGCATGTTTAATCAGTAAGAAATTCTGGGAGTAATATGTTAACTGCGTTGATCTATGTAAAAATATTACTATGCCTAGGGTTACCTAGGCATGCTTTTAATTCACACGGTTTCAGTTAAGTGCAATAGTTCTTTAAAACTATATAGTTTTTAACATCTCAACTCCAAGAAATTATATTTTATGTCAAGGAAAAATTTCTCTGTTAACACTAGATTAATGCTATTGATACAATGTTCTAGAAAAGTTTTGCCTCAGGGAATGTTCATTCTAGATGAATGTGACTGCCTCAAGGACGTTTGTGGAGAGTATCAGATGATGCCAAGGGCACCTTAGGCAGCCTTACTGGAATACTAGGCAGTTGCCTACAATTTCATACTACACTGTATGCCTTGGAAGGCCTATAAATACTCTCCTGATATTCTAAAACTTGTTCTTCAGCAGATGCTAATATCATGTGCCAAAGCAATTAGCAAGCTCATATTTCATAGTACCCTGCATATAGTATCCTATGTAAATATTTTGAAAGTCACAAAGTAGACTGGTGATAGGAAAGTAAAAGGGAGCTGTGATTAAGGGACTCTCACAGTACTATTTTTAGGAGCTACATATAGCAAGTATTTTACCATATTCAGGCTGACAATGCAGAGTGATGTTTTATGTATCTGGAGAAATGTGAATTAAATTGTTGCATTTTTGGTCCTTCCCCTTTCATCCCTGCTAAATGAGCTTCTCCTTATGCTAAGAATCAGAAACTCACAGAATGATCTGGAACTCTCAACACAAATATTTCTCAACATAAAGGACTCTCAACAATAAGATTTATTTGAATTGTATCAGAGACTATCCTAAATAAGCATTTATCTTATATAAATTCTTAGTGTAAAATTTATGATTATGTAAGTTCGGTATAACATTAATAAGAATATAATACAGAAATCACTGACTTTTAATTTACTCTGTATGTTTTTCAGTATGGCAGCTAACTAATTTTGTTCTTTTGCTATAAAATTCCAAATGAAAGACTCCATGTAGAATGACACAGTTTATACTTTATACCTTACATGAAATTATAAATGAAGAAGCCTTCAAAATATACAGGGCAGCCGTAAAATTGAGCACTGTTTTAAATTGCACATAAACGTATGGCCACCCTGTAGCTAGACAACAGAATTATTTTAAAAACTTGAATATATTTCAACCTGTCTTACATAGTCATTTTAAAATATAAAGACGATAGTATTCCACAATTCTTTGACATTCAGAATGGAGAACATAGAAAAGTGATTAACGAACAGAGAGGGGTGGGTTTTCTTCAGAACTTTGCTTGCTGCTATTATTTTCATTTAAAATCATTTATTCTGGAACTAGAAGTTTCCTCTCCCTCTTTTTTAATTCTACATTACCCTCAGAATTTCCTGTTGATTAAACCGGCTAACTGATCACGCTTCTATTTCATTTGCATGTCTTGATGATACATGATAATAATTTGTGAATTCCCAGTGTTAAATGGAAGCAAATAATTCCTTATCTTTCTCCATTTTTGCCCACTTTAAACATGTGGGGAAGAAATAAAAATTGCATTATCAAACAGATATATATCCACAACTGTAACATTTGGGAGCCAGGCACACTGGTACCTGAGTAACAGTTTTCAAAGACATTAAACTTATAAGCCAAACACCACCTGTTATCAGAACATATTCATATTTCTTTTAACAGCCATTCTTGCCCACTTAAGGTATTTAGAACTACACTGTGACATAAAAAAATAACTCCCAAAGAAAAATGTTAAGTACATGCTATTGACAAATGGAGTAACTCTATATGGACAGACATTATTCTGTGAACAGTACATCATATGCAACTACTAGCATTTGTAACACCCATGAAGGACAAGGGAGTCGAAGTTTTCTGTTGTAGCTTCAAGATACACTGACCATAGCAAGATCATTATGATTCTGTATAAAAGGCAAATTCTAACAAAAATTCCAAATCTTAAGGCCAGGTGCAGAGGCTCACAGCTGTGATCCTAACACTCTGGGAGGCCAAGACGGGTGGATTGCCTAAGCTCACAGGTTCAAGACCAGTCTGAGCAACAGTGAGGGGTCGTAGCAGGTGCCTGTGGTCCCAGCTACTGGAGAGGCTGAGGCAAGAGTATCCCTTCAGCCCAAGAGTTTGGGTTGCTGTGAGCTATGATGCCACTGTACTCTATTAGGGCAAGAAAGTGAGACTCCTTCTCAAAAAAAAAAAAAAAAATCCAAATCTTCATTAATTTCTTGGTCTACTAAATAAGAAAATAAAGATAGTCAATGTGACCATTTAACAGGATCAAACATAACCTTTCAAATGATAGAAAACCAGTCTGAGCAGCCCATGATAAGTCATTTAAATGGTCAACTGTTAATGAATAAAAAAGAAATACACATAGTCTTTGGAGTTTAAGAGAAAGCTGAAATTTAACTAATTGTCAGCAAGTTAATTAACCTTGTAACAATTCAATTTCTTCTTTTGTGAAAGAGGATTAATAATCTCTACTTTTGAGGCCAGGCACAATGGCTCACTCCTGTAATCCCAGCCTGAGCTCAGGAGTTTGAGACCAGCCTGAGCAAGAGGGAGACCCCCATTTCTAAAAATACCCTGGAGTCCCTGCTACTAGGGAGACTGAGGCAAGAGAATCGCTTGACCCCAAGAGTTTGAGGTTGCTGCGAGCTGTGATGCCACAGCATTCTACTGAGGTCAAAAAAAAGAGACTCTGTCTCAAAAAACTTAATAATAATAATAATCTCTACTTCTTAAGTTGTTAAACACATAACTAAAAAGAAAAACGTTTAAAAATAGACCAAGTACCTGAGCAGAGATTTATTTCCTCAGGGAAGATACCCAAATGGCCAAAACAAGCACATAAGATGCTCAACATTACTAATTAATAACAAAATGCAAATCAAAACCACAATGAGATATTGCCTCTCACCCAGTATGGTGAGTACAAAAAAAACAAAAAAAACAGTAAGTATAGTAAGTGTTGGCGAAGACGTGGAGAAACTGGAATGCTCGTATGATGACAGTGGCAATGTAAAATAGTGCAGCCACTAGGGACAGCAGTATGACAGGTCCCAAAAAATATTAAAAACAGAGCTACCACAGGATATAGCAATTCTTTCCTGAGTATCCATCCTAAAGATTTGAAAGCAGGTGTTTGAAGACATATTTGCACACCCCTGTTCATAGCAATACTATTCACAACAGCCAAGTGATAGAAGCAACTCAGTATCTACTGGCAAGTAAGTGGAGAATAAAGTGTGGAATCCGCATACAATGGAACATTACTCAGTCTTCAAAAAGAAGGAAATCCTGTCATGGACCACAATGTGCATGAAACCTGAGGACAGCAACCTAACTGAATTAAGCCCATCCCAAAACACAAATACAGTACAACTGATTCCATTTACACATCTACAGTAGGAAAATTCACAGAAACACAAACTAGAATGGTGGTTACCGGGGCTGGGGGTAGGGTGAAATGGGGAGTTGTTCAATGGGATTAAAGTTTCAGTTTTATTATTAAAAAGTTATAGAAATTGGTTACATGACAATATGAATATACGATCTACTGAACTGTACTCTTAAAAATGGCTAAGGTACATTTTGTGTAAAATGATTTTTTTTACAATTTAAAATTATATATATATATATATATATATATATATATAAGTAGGGTAATGTACTTAAAGAGACACAGACACCCAAATAGCATTTATTGGCCAAGAAGTATCACCCTTCTAATATTTAAGGATAAGGACTCTGGAGAAAGAGGCCAGTGTCAGAGCAAGCTTTGACCCACCCGGCCGTGTGGTCTTGGTCCACGGTTTTCTCACCTATGTAGTGAGTTAGTAACTGTACATCATTACTTACTGCAGAGACATTGCTAAATAATACATAAAAATTGACTTTCAGCGTATAGTAAGTTCCATGAAAATGCTTGTTGTTATTATTATGTCATTTTAAATTTCTAGACTAGAGTCTGTTTTTACTTTCTATTTTACTGTTATGTTTAGGCTTACGTCATTTGACATTTTGAGTGAGTACAGTGTTACCATCATCCTCTCTAACCATAATGAGTCAAATCAGTACCATATCATATACAAAATCATGCATTTAACTTATTTTAAAAATCATTTGCTTAGAGAAACAGATATTAATTAAATTAAAATCTGCTCATCATTAATAGTTAAAATAGCTAATAAAATTGCATTTACTTTTTAACTTTTGAGTCCATATTTTCCCTATAATCTTTTTCATTTTTTTGTTATTTTGCATTTTTATTATTTGTATTTGTGCTGCACAATGAAAGATATTGTATTTTGACATAATTACCATAGGTATTTGGATTTTTCCAAGAATTAAATAAGACAAATAGAAAACATCCATTATAAAAGGAAAGAGTTTTAAAAAGTTATAATACAGTTTATTTTACTTTGCATATTCAGAAAACAAAAAGAAGTGGCGTGGTTTGTTGATGAAATGCCATAGCAACTACCTGAGAATAAGAATATTAACACACACTTGATTCCTAAATTCACAAAAACAGTGCTATAGAAAAAGAAGCAATTCACATATTGCTATTTTATTGTGTATAAAAAAACCTTATGTGCCAAATTTAAGTTCCTTTTCTAAATTATATTAATAATAAATCAAACTTCTAAATATTCAAACCTAACAAAATGATATAATTTTAGATTGCTGCAATAGAATAGCTAACTACTTAAAACTTTGTCCTATTGAGATAAGTAATGTAATTAAAATAACTTTTTCTCATTAAACAGTTATGATAACAGAATACTGAAATTACCCTATTTTATAGTGACAATTTTTTTTATCTACCTCTTTACCTTGTATACCTGTGAACTGTATTATTTAAATATAAAAATATTATGGAAACATCATATAATAACCCCTTACAAAATACCCATACCAAAAATATGCACCAAAAAAATGAATACTGAAGTATGGAGAAAGGAAAAATCCAGGGTCTCTCCGGAGGGGGGAAAAAAGAGAACCTGAGAGACAAAAGTGCAATCAGCCACCTCAGCTTACTGTGGAGCAATCTCCCACAGCAAGAGACAGAACTGGACAGGGAAAGCCAGCCTGGCAGGTCTCACAAATCTGACGTGCTCCCGTTCCTTTTTCTTAATTGTCCCAGAGATGTTAGTTCCAACACGACCTTTCTCTTTGCTTCCTTGCTTGAGAGCTACATAAACCCAACACATATTGCTTGTGGTCTGATTCCAGGGACAGGAACTTTGTATCAATGGTACTTTCCTTTTTCTGAATCAGAGGAGACACAATGCAGGCTGCAGGATGGAATCCCATTCTTCAACAAAGGGGCGTGAGAAGGGAATTCTAATTCCTCCTATGAATGACATCAATGCCTCACACAAGAACACTTCTGACCCATGACGGATAATCTATATTAAAAAGGTTTCACAGAGTATTTGCTAAATGATTTCGACAAAGCAGAAGAAGACTGGCCATCAGAGGCAGGCTCCTGGACAAGAAAACTTGTTCAGAAGAAGACTGGCCATAGGAGGCGGGCTCCTGGAAAGGAGGACCTGTTCAGAAGACAACAAGGTGGGCTCCTGAACGGGAGAACTTGTTCAGAAGAAGACTGGCTTTCTGAGGTGAGCTCCGCGACAGGAGGACTTATTCAGAAGAAGACTGGCCATTGGCGGTGGGCTCCTGAACAGGAGAACTTGTTCAGAAGAAGACTGGCCATCAGAGGCAGGCTTCTTGATGGGAGAACTTATTGGATGCTGTTCCTTGGTCCTGACATCAAACATTTCCTCTTAGAAATCAGAACACTGCTACTTGCGCCAAACTTCTACACGCTGAACCTCGGATACCAGGTGTCCTAGTTCTTCCCTGGCCAACAAACTCCACCGGTCCCTCGTGGCTAAGATAGCAGAATAGTCTGGAATTAGGGAGGAAAAGATTGAAGACAAAACAAGCATTCACAGCAATGATAAAAGTCCATCAGAGGGCACAGGGGTGGAGAATGAGAATTTCTTCAGGAGATACTTAGGTGGCTGACAAAGCATTAATAGATGCAGCAGTTGCCAATATTTTGCTCCAGCACCAGTTACCGGCTTCTTTCTCTTCATGTTAATCCTTCCCACTACAGGTTAAATCTACATGGTCGACAGAGGCAGCCATGTAACTGCACTCAGGCCTATGAATTCCAGGTGGAAGTCATGAGTGACTGCTTTTTGGTCAACTCTAGGACCAGTGCTTGCCCGGGTCTTTCTCTGAAGGTAAGAGAGGTCAATGCTTAAACCTTTCCATGGGACAGGTGCAACCCTGGGAGACCAGGCCTGGACAGCCACTTCTTGATGGAAATAAAACTCTCTCTTAATTGAGGTATTCTGACTCAGGGTTTCCTTTTTTGCAGGAACTTAGCCTGTCTCTAAATAACACATCGCAAATTATAAGTGAGGCAAAAATGACAGACATAAACCTGGACAGTCTGTGAACTATCTGGATTCAGCCGTACAACCAGTAATTGTGGTGCGGTGTTTGGAGAAGAGAGGGAAGGTATCGATGTTTGATAGCAATTACGAGAAAGCAAAACAAAGACTTTTAGTGCAAATTACCTGGTCAAAGCAAAACTTACAGAAGTTTCCTCCATAGGGGTTAAAAATTGTAAGAGAAAAAAGAAAGGCAAAGCTTTGGATGCCCTGGCAGAGGGAAGCCAGGATGCCCGGTGCTGCCATCTACTGTTGGCCATTCTAAAACTGAGCACAACAGTATTAGCACAGCATTACCATTTTGGTGCATTTGGAACTCAAATGGCTAAAGCAGTTCAGCACTTGAAACTTTATAAAACCACGTAAATTACCAAACTGGGATTGACATGTCTAGAAACGGAATTGTTCAATAAAAGATAAGGCAGTACTAAAAACCTGTAGGTAAGGCCTTTCCAATTGGCTGTGTAATTTGAATATAATGTCCCTTCCTTTAGTAAATATTTTCTGATGCCAACTCTGAGCCAGTTATTGTGCTAATGCCAGGTGAACTGTAGGATTTTTGGAGGGAGGGAACTCTACCCTATACCTAGCTGTCCAGGGAGTTCAATGTCTAGTGGGTTATCCAAATCTAGAAAAGGTATAGAAGATGAAATGATTTTCATAAATGAGAGAAGACATAAGCAGATTCCATTAACTTAAAGGACTGGATTAGTTTGTACAGAAGTCAAAGATCAGACTTTTAAAGTAAGCACCTAAAATAAAATTCTGACCCAGATCACGAAATCCTGAAAACTAAAGTTGTGTAAGAATAGAAACTGTCTTTTGGAGTCAGAATCCTGAGATCTAAAAGCATCCAACACAGGAGTCTTGAGAGTAGGAAAGTATAGGAAAAGAAATGCTTTCTAGCAGTACAAGATGTTCCCTTTGTGCATCTAGCCAAAAAGTTTAAATATATAACCCCAAAGAGGCTGATTCCCGTACGAAGTATCAAGGCACACTGTGTCCACAGATGAAGCAGCAAATGAGATCATCTCCTCAAGTCATAAGAGGCATAAGACCTAACCAGGAGAAACAAACAAAAAGCTAACACAGCTTAACATTTTTGGGGTGGACGGATACTGGCTTTCTACTTAGCACGTTATGTATAGTAACTACATATACATTTATATATATATATACACACATAGATTTATATTATATATTATATATTTTTCTATATATATATGTATTTTATACATATATAAATATATAATTATAAATAATTATATATCCGCCTGTAGAACAAAATATAATTGCCTTGATTTGATCTGTTGCATAAACACACACATGTGCATTCATATAAAGTAAATAAACGAAACATATATATTTTTGCACTGATCTACATGTAAGTATGTATAAACATCTATAATAGACATAGGGTACTTCACCTCTCAGTGCACTAGGGCCTGAGGTCTGCAGAGCGAGAGAGTGAGCAGCATTGTTTGAGACCCTAGATTTCTGACAGGGTGAACCCACAGGAGACCTGCCACATTCTGTAACCTGTGCAGGCCTCCTGACAGAGTCTGTTAATGTTTAGGCAGCTCTCCTACAGATTCTTTCTCTGGAAACCATGAGATCAGTGGGGATCATTCGCTGACTGGCTTCCTTCACTGTGTTGTGCCTGACTTGAGAAAACCAATCTTAAATCCTGACCAGGGAGCATGGCAGTGGGGGAACAGCAGGGTTAATAAATAGGAACGTGGCATCTGGGCCACAGTCCTGGCTTAACTAGGACCCAGAGTCCAAGGACAGGAGTCAGGGAGCTCCACAAGGCCTCTCCGCTGCTGTGAGTACTCAATGGTCCCAGAATGGTCAGAGGCTGACTATGGTTTCTCTTAAGAAGTCAATGGCTTCTCTCTGGATTAAATCTCAGGATATAAATGGTATGAGTAAGAGTCCACTGTAAATGCTGCTCTATGCTGCACCCTTCAGTGCAGACCTACAGATACATACACTATAGTCAAAAGCTTGTACGAACTAGACACAGTGCCCGTAATAAAAAGAAAAGAGAGAGAAAAACTTAACTGTGAAGAATTTCCGAGAAAAGACTATATCCTCAGTTATGATTATAGAGATGATTACCACAGTTACAAATACTGCTTCCTAGTGAGAAACGCTGAAAATGCACATTTCTAAGAACTGGATATCCACTGAGAAAGTATTCCTGAACAGAAAGAACAATAGTGTACTGTGTTACATTTATCTGAGTTATTAAGTACTTCTTAATTTTATTTATTGTACATATTGCTGAGAACAGTAAAACTCTTCTGCTCACCATTAAGGTATCACCAAGGGGGGGGGAACGCTCAAGAAAAACAAAACCATACATCAGAAACTTAAAAATACACCCACAGCATCCTGTAAAGATGCTCATTGTTTGAATTCTAGTGCTTTAAAAAGCCATGGAGCATGTATTTCGAGTAGGTATAGAAGACAATTGTTTACTTGCTTCACTCCTCTGCATGCCACTAAGTTTTAGGAAATACCTCTGTCAGTCACTATGTCTTAATAATCTGTATACTGTACTCAACAATCTCAGCTCCGATGAAAAAGGGAAATGAAAAAAAAAGCAATTAAGAAAAGTTTATTTATTATTCAATATCCCCAAATCAGGCATTTTGAAAAAAGCCAACTTATAACTTGAGAGCCTCTGAGACACTTCCACCTGTGTTTTACATTTTCCCAATATTTTGCATGCCCTTTATCTATTATTATGGGTAAATTTTAAACAGTAAGCCTTTACTATTGCTTTCAACATATTTAAAGTGCATCAACAAACCCTCAGGGAACAAATGTGAACTGAAGTTGACCGTGGTTTTTGCAACACAACCGGTAACCATTTCTTAAACCTAAGTCCAAAATGAGCTCCAGTACTTTTACTGAAAAACAAGTCTGCTTTAAAACTATTTAAATTTCAATTTAAGGGTATATTCCTATTTTATTACATAATATACTGAACATTAGCATATCCATCATTCCTCCTTTTTCTAGATTTGATTATGTTGCTTCCACCATAACAATATTTGGATGTTTCTCATATTTTATCTTCCTGTCCTTCTTAATTACTATGTGTGCTTCAGTGAAATCAATAAGTAAGTTAATAACGGTATTCTATCATGTATTACTACTTAATTAGATTTCAAATCCTAAAGCCATTTATTGCATGTAAACGGTATGCTTTAATTGAATTCATAAAACACAAATGTTTGAAATATCCTATAATACAGGACACATTTGGGTTAGTAATTCAGTTTCCTCATAATGATCCAGTTTTTTAATTCTCCTAACATACATATACATATATGTAAGAGTGAGGTCAGGGAACCCTTTACACAGGTACTGGTACTCCCACAATTCTCACAGCGAGGAACCTCATGTGCTTGATTTTATCACTGCCCAGCAGAGCCAAAAAAATACAAAACAGCATGCAATTCGTGTATCTGCTAAACATATCCTATTATTGAGAGAGTTTTTTACTTCCATTATTAAAATCACATTATTTATAACCTGAGAATAACATGCTAGTTCCATCTGTGGTACTTATTTCTAAGTGTGGTGACTTACATACGGATTAAAATTTCTACTAGAATTTTTATACTAATAAGCAAATATTAGTAATTTTTAAAATAGTTACAGCTCTTTATGTCCATAAAATCACACATTTTGTGGACTTTGAAGAACAACAAAAGTAACAAAACTTTATTCAATGGACCGTTGCTACTATGGGAAGTCAAAATTACTTGATGTTTCTTGTGTATTAATACTCATTGTAAGTTTTTCTTTGGTTTCAATAGTTCTCTGTGATTTACACTGAGAACATTGAGAAAATGAGCCAACGTATTTCCATCTGCTCTCACATAACGCTTCCTATCCATGCTTCTTATTCCTAAAGCTTTATCACAAATAAAATGTATTTACGTGTTTATATTGCATTTGAAATGTATAAATGGTGTATTTATTTTTAAAATCATTCGACTACAATGTAATGCAAAATGTATTTTTAAATACTAGTCCATATAATTTTTTAGTATCATTCAAAAGGAGGCAAAGTTCAAACTTTCATTAGGGAGTTTCTCATAAATTAATATTAATTATGTAAAATAGTCACTTACAAGAAGGTAAGGATTACCTCTAATAATAATTATACTGTGGCTTCCCAAAGTTTTTTTTTCCGTTCTAAATGAAATTATAATGGAAGAAAAACACTAAACAGAAGGACTTCATGTAAATCATTTCTTAAAGAAGAAGTTTACATTTCTTTGTCTCTTTGCCTTTCTATAAACTGAACATGTGAATCCATAATTTAATATATGAATGCTCATGGAGATTCACTGAAAGGCAGATTGGTGCAGTATAACATTATCTCAAACAATGTGCTTCCAGCTGTAAATGAACTAAAAAATTGACAATATCCTGAATGATGTGGGGAAATTATGAAGCTAATGATTTCCCAAAAGGAAAAGACAATGTGTAGATGGCAGAGGAGAGGGTGATCTAAATAAAAATTCTATACTATGCATTCTGAGTTATTATTTGAGAAGTCACACTGTCAGTGACATTTTACCATGTTAATAATAAGCAACGGGTGGCTGAAGGGGAAAAATGATACTATTTTATCTTCTCCATGCCTCCCAGAAATTATCTTTTCAAAAATGTAATTGTCGGGCGGCGCCTGTGGCTCAAGGAGTAGGGCGCCGGTCCCATATGCCGGCGGTGGCGGGTTCAAACCCAGCCCCAGCCAAAAAAAAAACACACAAAAAAAATGTAATTGTCTTGCTAAAATGGTAATGCTAAAATCTGATGTACATTTTTCAAATAAGTCATTATATTTTTTGCATTACAAAACATCATGTTTGCACTTCAAAACATATACTGCTTAAAAACCTTAGCAAATCCTCTATTTAAATTTACATACAATTCTGATGAACTTTTTCCTTGATATCATGTAAGAATGCCTGAAAATAATATGCCAATAAAACACACTCGCACAGTCTCTATAGAAATTGGCTGCATGAATTCTAAAATATTTAGTTCTCCAGTAGGCGACACAATCTGTCTCAATAGTTCACATCAAACACATTCAAAACTATCCAACCATCACTCTAAACAATTCAATAAAGAATTCTGAATAAAGTCAGAGAACTCTAAGACATTCAAGATTTTAAAGTGTATTTCGGAGAAGAAAGCATTTACCCCCAAACCCAGCCCAGCTCTGAGAGAAGGTGGTGGCGCTTTCCCAATTCTCCCTCAGGGACCTCTAGTACTTATCATTACCCAACACAGCTAAAGAATACAGAAAACAGCACGCAAGCAGTGTATCTGCTAAACATAGCCCACTGTTGAGAGGGTTTTCAAAAATTTATTTTTAGCAGATAAAGTAGCCTTTACCCAATGAAATGTCATAATGTGAAGCACTGTGTGAACACTGACAGAATGTTCGGTTTGCTATTTTTTCCAAATCAGGACATGACACATTCTCTCCAGCTTTAGAAATATCTCATTCATTTGCTTGCTCTCTTGGATGTATTCCATGCTTGTATAAACTCAACTCCATTGTACAAGGCGTTTGCTTTTATCAGAGCATTCATTGAGCAATAAAATGTTTAAGCTTTGTTCATAAAGCATGCAACCATTAAAGGTTATTTTATTTTTCACTCCACATACCCATGCCCAGTATCAACTAGCTAAATCTAATTTTGAAGTAAAAAACAAAAGAGTTTTTTCAGGAATCCATCTGATTGATTGGACTTGTCAGTTCCTTCTTGGAAGGGTGCTGGGAAAAAGGGGTAGAGGAGCCATAGTGAAAAGTAAAGGGAGCTCCCATTTATTTTCTCAAAGTGTAACAGCATGAGCTGATGAGGGAAGTGAAGTCCTCTCCTGGGCAGAGCACTGCAGGACTCCACAGGAAATCCTCTCACAGGTCACAGTAAGCTGGCAAAGGCCTCTCCATGAATCACTCTTACTCCCTTCTGGCCTTTTGAATTTGAAAGGAGGCACTGGGGCCTCCTCCACACTGGCACAGACAAGTTGAAGGCTCCCAGGAGAACCCACCTGACAGCTTCCACCTGGCCCCATTCTGACCCAGCAGGGGCAACAAGTCAAAGCCCCTGGCTCCAAGTCTCTCCACCTGGCTCCCTCTTACAACCCTCCTCCTGGAAACTCCCCAGGGTAGTCTGTCCACAGTCTAATTCGCTGTCACCTGCAGGACCCCACCTTGCAGATTTTAGGGTAGTGATTCCTTTTCTATTACGATGCAATCGCGTGCATTATAAACATGTCTGGATAAAAGTTAACGTGGCAGCACAAAACATGATGGGTAATTTTACATTAACAGGGAGCAGCTAAACTCCTGTGGACTGGTGCCGCCAACCCCCTACCTGGGAGAGAGGTCGTTGATAAATCTTGCATCTTCCTATCTCCTCCCTCAAATTCCTTCACGGACCAGTCCTAAAGGGATGGAACCTGTTTACTTCAGGGGCGATAGTCTCCCGGATGCATCTAGCTGCCTGCAGACCGCAGCCAGAGACTGCATTCAGAAGTTGGGAGGCAGAGCCCGCCCGCACTCGCACGCTCTGGGGGTAACTGGGTGGGGGGAGCAGTGGGAACCGGCAGACCCTGATGCTTGCTCACCAGGGCGCCGGAGAGGACACGGCCCAGAACTTCTCCGCCGCGCGCCGAGTCCCCAGACCCGCCGACCCCCGACCACCCCCCACCCTCGCCTGGCCTTGGAGCGGCACGCGAGCCGGGCACCGAGGCGCGTGGCACTTACCTCTCAGAATTTGTTCCACTGTCCGTCTTCCTTGTGGTACTGAGAGTTGTGAGCCATTGTTTATCCTCCAGAAAGCTGCAGCCATCCGACTGCCCCCTAGCTGCGCTGCGAGAGCCTGACCGCACCAGGCAGCCGCGCACACGCACAGCACTCCGGCGTCGCGAGCATCTGCGGGAGAGAAAACCAGAAGCGTCAGGTGCGGAGCGCGCGCGGACCAGGGACCCTGGACAACAGAGCCTGGGCCACGCCGGGGACCAGGCAGGAGGCCAGGAGGGACCAGGTCGCCCACCCGCAGCTTCGCCCAGAGCAGAACGCTCGCAGCACGCAAACCCGGTGACAGAGGCGCTTGGAGAGGAAAGACCAGCAGCAGAGGTTCCTCACCTTGCCGAGACTCGCCGGTGCCCGCAGCTCGTGCCTGCAGCTCCTGCCGGAGACGCAGTGCCGCTCTGCCCAATCGCCGGGTCTGGAGCCGCTGCCCCCGCGGCCCGCTTGCAACGTACACTGAGCCCCGACTCCGCGCACAGCCCGGAGTCCCGGGCCCGCCCCTGCCCGCCTTCGCCCTTCCCCCTCCTCCACCCCTCTATCCTCCCCCCCCTTCCACCCCAGGCCCCTCCAGCCCACCGACTCTCACCCTCAATCCCACACCCACTTCACTCCACCCCTCTGCATCTCTCTCCTCTATCCCCAGCCCCTTCCTTGCAACCGCCCCCACTTCTCCAACTCTCCCCATGTCCTCCCTGAGGCAGGAGAATCACTTGAGTCCAGGAGTTTGAGGTTGCTGTGAGCTGTGAAGCCACAACACTCTACCCAGGGCGACACAGTGACACTGTCTAAAAAAAAAAAAAAAATCATATTAAAGCAACAGACCAGCAAAGCAAAAAACCCATGGTTTATCTCCGATGATCAAGGGTTAGTAGTTCTTAAACTTCAACATATATCAGAATCACACAAAGGGCTTATTAAGAAACAGATTACTGGGTCTCACCTCCAGAGTTTCCAATTCATTTATGTTTGAAGTAAGGATCCAGAATTTTTATTTCTTGTAAATTCTCAAGTTATGTTGAAAATGGAGGTATCACATTTTGAGAACCACCAATGTAGATGATCAGGTGCAATAAAATTTTGGCACCCCGGGAAGGAAAGGTCTGAGAATTACCAGTACATTTAGGCATTTATGTTTATTGCATAGATTTTGTCTGTTGCCCTCAGGACAAAGACAACAGCAAAGAAGGGGATTATGCTTTTCTTTCTTTTTTTTTTTTTTTTTTTGAGACAGTCTCTCTCTGTTGCCCAGGCTAGAGTGTCATGTTGTCAGCTTAGGTCACAGCAACCTCGAATTCCAAGGTTCAGTAAATACACCTGCCTCAGCCTCCCTAGTAGCTGGGACTATAGGTACTTGCTACACCACCAGCTAATTTTGCAATTTTTAGTAGAGATGGGGGTCTCACTCTTGCTCAGGCTGGTCTCCAACTCCTGAGCTCAAGCAATCCTCCCCCCCAGCCATCTAGAGTGCTAGGATTACACTATGCCAACCAGAATTATGTTCTAAAACTATATGTATGATTTAACTATTTAATTGCAATCATCTATATTTAGTTATCCATGTTGAACCAACCAACCTGCAAAATAAAGAATATCCCAAAATCAGAAGTGTACCTAAAGATTTCCATGATTTTGTAGTGACTCAGAAGTCATAAGTTTGTTTTAATGACCTATACTATATGAATATATTGCTCTAAAAATTTGGGGCAGACAGGAGGCGCCTGTGGCTCAAAGGAGTAGGGTGCCGGCCCCATATGCCAGAGGTGACAGGTTCAGACCCAGCCCCTGCCAGAAACTGGAAAAAAAAAATTGGGGGCAGACTCTCTTCTGGGCCCAAGGAAGTGCCTGTATCTATAGTCAAATGAGAATAAAGTTAAAAAGTAATTTACATGCTTAAATGACTACCCCTACAGCCTAGCCCATGGAAAGGATTACTGCCAGTCCAGCTGCTTCTCACCATAGAACAAATTAAAGTTAAGGGGTCCCTAGGGGATAGGACTCCTTGGGTTTCTTCCCCTTTGGTATCTACAAGCCATGTTAAAAACAGATCAAGTTCCACAAAAAGACCAAAGTCATCTTGGATACAGAGAACAGTGAAAAAACAGCTTAACTCTCCACTGAATCAACCTCTAGTCCTAGTCTTTCCCTCAACCTTCTCAAATACATCAGTTTTCACTGGCCAGACTGAAAGAGAACCACTCTACCATGGAGTAAATTACCACAGGCCAGCTTACAGCCTATTCCACACAAGAAAATGATTACCTACATCACCTACCCTTTTACCTATCAGTGTTTTGTTTTGGGCCCAAGCATTAAATATAATGCCTTCCTCTAAGTTTTCGTATTAAGAACATAGTGAAACACAAACGAAAACCGCAAGGAAAGTCACTTTTCCTGCTTAAATCCACTTATCTTCTCTGTGCAGATATAAACAGATGATTACTTGGTTAAGGTCCTGGAAAGGGTGTGAAATGTGAAAGTTAATTGTGCTACAAGGCTGTGAAAGATGAGGAATAGATCAATCAATATAGCCCCAAACTGAGTGCATTTGCTGCTCAACTAGATGGAAAAGGAGTTGGAAATTATAAAAGCACAAGGATAAGATTAATCATTAATCTATTACGGTTATGAGACTTTTTCAAAGACATTTGGGAAAGACAAAAGAATAAGATGATTAAAGACAGTGACATAATTTTCAAGGGAATTAATAAAAGTCTTAGAAGAATAAGACCATCTCATTTAATTGATGTAGGACACGTATCAGTTACTTGCCCCAATAACAAAGTAATCTCTGAAATAAGTCAGAGATTAAAAAAATTCATTTAAAAAATCCACACAATTCATTTTGATTAATGTAGGAAAATAACTACACAGGTAAATTTCTAAATAGAAACTGGTAAACTTCTAACTAGGATTGACCAAAAATGCATCAACTTTTCTTCCCTCATTGGGTTGTTTCTGGTTAAAAACCAACTGCATTCCTCTGAATCCCCTTTAGTGTCAATGAAGTGTGCCGTTCTTGTCATTCCTAGGTTCTCATTTTAAAATATTAAGCTATCTTTCTGTGTTAATTCAAAGTCAACTGTAGCTCCTTTTTCTATATCTTGGTGTGGAAAATACAGTGGCTGATTATTATTCACCTTTTACGGTCTGCTGACTCTAAAATTAAAAAATACGTTGCTAAGAGTCGCCAAGTTTTCTTAAAGTAACTAATAATGTAATGAGAGTTATGCCAAGAAAAACATTCATACACAATTTTGATTTTTAAATAAATGTGTTATTTATATACCTCCTGAAAGTGGCAGAATGTTCACTTCAAAATTAATATTTACGTAAGTTTGAGAAGGTGACAACTAGCAATTAACCAATCTTATTAGCAGTGATGTGCATTCTTACTAGTGCTCGATAAAGAATGGATTTTTTTTTTTTTTTTTTGAGACAGAATCTCAAGCTGTTGTCCTGGGTAGAGTGCCCTGGCATCACAGCTCACAGCAACCTCCAACTCCTAGGCTCAAGTGATTCTCTTCCCTCCACCTCCCAAGTAATGGGGACCACAGGTGCCCACCACAAGGCCCAGCTATTTTTTGGTTGCAGCCATCATTGTTGTTTGGCAGGCCCAGGCTGGATTCGAACCCACCAGTTCAGGTGTGTGTGGCTGGCGCCTTAGCTGCTTGAGCCTCAAGAATGGATTTTAATATACTTTACTTGTAAAATTTAAGATTCTACCTGATTTTAGTAACAGGTTTCTCAAAAATTCTTCAGGAAATATTTAATTATGAAATGTCTAAAACACTGAAATCAACCTGGTGGGGATTACACTAAGACCATTAAGGATTAAAACAGAACAAACAAAAACAAACTTGTAGGCAAAACTTGGATTATTATTGAGTACCCAGGAGAACAGTAACTGGAGTACTGGTCATAGCACCCTAGGCAGAGAAATAAGATCATTTTTCTTGACTCTTGTGATGCTATGCTTTCGTCAGACTAAAATTTTAGTCTTACTTTTGGACTGTAATTTAAATATAACGTGATAAAAAACAATTTTCAGACTCAGCAAATTTGTAACAAGCAAATAATTTTCCTCTAAAAATTAGCCCAAGTAATTCACATAAGTTGTTTTTAAAAGAAAATTATCTAACCTATTCATGTCATAGATAAAAGGTAATAGTTTTGGTGGCAGTTTGGTGAAGTCAGACCACCTGGTTCCTAATCCTGTCTGCCCCATACCGTGTGTGCAACTCAGAACCAGTTCAGTTCAGGATCTAATTTCTCTGTGCCTTGGTTTCTTTATATATAAAATAGAAAAAAAAATTACTTAAGGTTAATTCAGTGAACAGACACTATCCTGCTATAGTGAGTGAATTAATACATGCAACACAGAACAATGACTATGGTAAAGTGCTAAGCAAGTGTTGGGTATTATTAGCGCATTAAGTTTAATGAAATAAAGAGCTGTAATGTTTTAATCCCTACAGTTTCTTTGATTCTTCTTCAAATAGTTGTATTATTTGTTGACCTGTGAACCCTGCTTCTCTGTTTTAGTCTTGAGAGACAGTAAGCACAAATATAGTGCTTGTACTTGTATGGGCTAAATACCTCAGCTAAGCAAGCACTTACCACATTTGGAAAAACTAAAATACTAGATTTAATTGCTGGGAATGGGATTGAAAGACATGTGAAAGACAGTTAATTCCGCAACAGAGTGTAAATTAACTGAATTAAAGCTAATTCAGTTACAGGTTAAAATTTTTAGTCTCACAAAAGCATAGTATCACAAGTCAAGAAAAACAATCCACGTTCATTTCTCTGTCTAGGGTTACTATAATAAAGACGTCAACTTTCCCATTTCACATGTGAAGAAACAGAGGCACTGAAAGACAGCAGGTTTAACTGATTGGCATGGGCTTGAAAGACAAAACAATTAGGTTTTCTAGAGAGAAAGGATTTGTGGGACTTTTCTCGAAAGTTTGTTCTTTTGCTCTTCACTTGTTTCCTATTCCTTGGCCAAATGTGACTTCATACAAAACATACTACATAGGATGCGAAGGATGTATAAATTTAGGAATATCTTTCTAAGCTCAAAGGGTTTATACATTTTCCTGTCCACCATACCCTATGTAATTTACATCAGGTAAAGAATTTGTTACCAATTTTATAAAAGTCTCCTCTCATTTTCATTCACTCTATTTGTGGCACAAAATTATAGTAATGTTTTCATCTATATATATATAGAACCTCTGTAAGCTGACCACCTGAAGAACTGTAACAAACTGGTCAATATATGGAGGTGGTCAACGTAAGGAAATGCACTAATACATATTGGGGTGCATGCTCCGTCTATAAAAATTAGGTCAATTTAAGGTGGTCAGTGTAGGGAGGTGGTCAACTATGGAGGTTCTACTGTACTTAGAAAATATTTGCCTTCATTTCTCCTTTACAAATGAACAATTCATTTTTTGCTCATAATTCTTGCTAAGACCCTACATTAAAATGATTATGTGAACTGGAAATCTCTCTCTCAACAAGGTTTTACTTATAAACCACAGAGTGGACATGGTGCTCCTACCCAAAAAGAGGTCACTACGAACTGCAAAAAACGTGGACTACAGGAGGAAGCAAAGAATTGGCAGTCAAAAACCTAGATTTGAGTCCCAGTTCTGCTACTATTGAGCTATTTCAGCTTATAAAATGCTCTCAATTTTATTACTGGACGGAGAAGTGTCTTACATTTTTTAAAGAATGTGATGAAGTCATGTATGTTTTCCCCAACAAAAATTAACACACATCACACATTTTACTAAAAATTAGGGGCTTCAAATAATCACTGAAGTCCATGTACCTTAAGAAACCTACAGGGCGGCGCCTGTGGCTCAGCGAGTAGGACGCCGGCCCCATATGCCGAGGGTGGCGGGTTCAAACCCAGCCCCGGCCAAACTGCAACAAAAAAATAGCCGGGCGTCTGGTGGGCGCCTGTAGTCCCAGCTACTCGGGAGGCTGAGGCAAGAGAATCTCGGAAGCCCAGGAGTTAGAGGTTGCTGTGAGCCGTGTGACGCCACAGCACTCTACCCGAGGGCGGTACAGTGCGACTCTGTCTCTACAAAAAAAAAAAAAAAAAAAAGAAACCTACAAAAAGGTCGCACGTAATGGCTCACACCTACACTCCTAGCGCTTTGGGAGGCTGAGGCAGGTGAATTGCTTGAGCTCACAAGTTACGAGACCAGCCAGAACAAGAGCAAGACCTGGTTCTCTATTACAAATAGAAAAACTAGTTCAGTGCTGTAGCAGACGCCTGTAGTCACGGCTACTCGGGAGACTGAGGCAGGAGGATCACTTGAGCCCAACAGACTAATGTTTCTGTGAGCTATGACACAAAGGCACTCTACTCAGGGCAACAGAGAAAGACTGCCTCAAAAACAAACACACTAAGAACCCTACTAAAGGATTACAATAGTTCCTGATGATTTAATATAAAAAAATTCCATTTACTCATATTCTCTTTTATGCACATACTTTGTAGTCTTGCTGTTCAACTGTAAATGTGTTGGTGCTAATGAACTTATGGTTTTAAAAATGTAAAAAAAAAAAAAAGTTTCATCTTCATTGGCAAAAGAGAAGGATTTCTCCCCTTGAGGTATGTAAGAGTATGTGTGTATTTTAGATTTGTTACCCTGACAGGCTACAATATTCAGATCAGTAATTTTCTCTATCAATTACAGTCCTGGAGCAGGATAAACCTCCTACAGAAACCAAATAATAATAATAATAATCAGAATACCTTTTGAGTATGTGGAGTCCAAGAGGTACTAACAAAGCTACCCAAAATGAAAATTAGATGTGGATAAGGATTTAATTGTCCACATATATTCACAGTCCACTGATTAAAGTAGTAGCAGGGTCTGCGCCAATCTCAGCTGTTGTAATTAAAGACAGACCCCTTAGGAGCAACTAGCTATCATTAGTTTCAAAGGGCAGTGATTACAAAGGCTTTGTATTATGTGGATTATACATTCCAAGTATACAGAATTGCTACCGGACTTCAGGGGCCTCTCATTATAATAAGTAAAGTTGCTCATTAAAGCAATCATCAAATTTACCTAAGAGTTTAAAGTTTTCTGAACACTGCTTAGTTTATAATGCACTTTTACCTCACCCTGTAAAATAGAGCTATTTCTAAAAAGTTAATTTCTGACAATCGATTCTGACTACTGTATTAGCTTTGCAAAACAGAGTATTACAAAGCAATACTCTGAGCACCCACTCTTTTAATTAAACATGAATATAGCTCATACATAGCTTACGTTTAATTGCACAAAAGTTCCTTTTTGATAAAAGAAAAAGTAACACGATATAAATGGAAAAAAGATAAGGCTATTTTTCATTTCTGGATTGGTGAAAATATATTGATTTTATAGACCTAGAGGAAAACTAATTGCCTGTTTCTTAGTGCAACAGTTTCAGGAGTTAATCAGATTCCACGAGACCTAACAGAGTAGCACAGGTACTTAGAATCCCTAAAACGTCCTTCTTGAAGGCAAGGATTTTGAAATAAATAAATAAAGGCAGTAAGATCACAGCAGAAGGCCAGGCTCCATCCTCACATCTGTAATCCTAGCACTCTGGGAGGCTGAGGCAGGTGGATTGCTTGTGCTCAAGAGTTCAAAGACCTGGCTCAGCAGGAGCAAGACACCTCATCTCTACTAAAAATAGAAAAATTGGTGGGACTCGCACCTGTAGTCTCCAGCTGCCAGGGAAGGAGGATCTCTTGAGCCCTAGAGAGTGGAGTGAGCTCTGATGACGCAATACTCAGGGCAACTGAGTTGAGAGGGTCTCAAACAAATGAAACAAACAAAAAAACACAACATAGCAGAAGCAGAACAAAGTAGTACATCTACCAAAAATCATAATTGCAAATTTTGTAAAATTTATCTTTGAGTATTTGAAAATAGTAGTTGTTTCCCCTAATTAAAAAAATTTTGCGAAACAGATACAGTATATCATCCTTCAGTAGTACAAAACCTAACTTTATAATTTAAACACGTCCAAGTACACTAGCTGGTGTGCTGAGAGAAAAAGTGGTCCTCAGGTCTCTTGAAACTGAGTAGAAGTCCTAGAGTAATATTTTACTGGCTCTGCAAAACATTTTTTAAAATTAAACTACAAAAATAAAACATGGCTAAAAAAATATACTAAATTGAAATTATGAATAGCCAGTAGGGTTAAAATTTCAAAGTATAAACAGAAATTCTTACACTCTTCTTCCAATTGGTCAGGAGGACCACTATAGATAATTCTGGCGGTTTGGCTGTTGTAAGGACTTAGTTCACCCAGTTCTATGAATTCCTTAATATATTTTTTAAAAAGAAGACGTGCATGGGTATTCAAGATACTCAGGCAATTTCCTCCAAATTTTGACATTGTTATGATCAGGTTAGGTTCACATTTCTAAATATGTATGCAATAAAGAAAGGTTTTTGTTTTAAAAGCTCATAAGAAAATAAGCAATAACAAATCACTCTAAATATTACTAAATACCACTCTAAGTAATAACTCTAAATATTGATTTCATTCCTCCAGTTCCCTTAAGCTCAAATGTGAAAATGTATTCTCCTTTCCAAGCAGCAATGGTATTTTGAATGGAGCCTGAAAACATTTTAGAATATTCAATAAATAAATTTACCTATTTTCTAAATGTGAATTCAATCACACTTTAACCTTGTACTGTTTCTATTCCTTCTCCACATATACTTGAAGGTACCAGAAGGAAATTCAAAAATATAAATATCCCAATTACAATTTCGTATCACTTCTTTTTTTTTTTTTGATTTTTATTTTTTTTTTCATTTTTTTTTTTTTTAATGTTGGGGATTCATTGAGGGTACAATAAGCCAGTTACACTGATTACAATTGTTAGGTAAAGTCCCTCTTGCAATTTCGTATCACTTCTACTTTGTACTTTGAACAAGTCCCAAAAGCAAACAATGCACTTACGGGGCTGGAGTGCTTCACATTGTACCTGGAGACCAAATCTTTTAAAACTTGAGAGGATCTGTGGTATATTTTCCAAGCCTTGAAATTACTAATAACCGCAACCTTTCCACTTCCACATCATCACCTAATTTTTTATTTCCCTATACAGACACCATGGCGGCCCTGTGTTATAATCTGAGCATTCCAAATGGGGAAATTCAATCACAAAAGTGGAAAAGATGGAAACTGCCTTAAAAGATCTGGGTAGGAATGGGCTTAGGAAGCGTCTCAACTACCTGATAGTCAATAGCTTTTCTGCACCCACACCACTCCGGACCGGAAAAGTTTCGATTCATTTAAAGAGTTGAACAAGTGAAGAACTACCAGGGCGAAGCGGTCTCACAAAACTCCACTGAATCCTTACAACGGCCAAAGAGCCGGGACACGCAGCACCCACATCCCTGGGCGTCTGAAGTCCTCCCGCCCGCGGGGTGGGCAGTCGGGGGACGCTCACCTCGGGCACCCGGGTCTGGCCGCACGGCCCCCCACGGCTCCCCGAACCGCCCTCACCTACCGGAGATTCCCCAGGAACACGGGCTCCAGCAGCAAGACAGCAGGCTCGCGCAGGCGGGCATCGGCCGAGCGCGGGCTCTATCAGCGAGGACGCGGCGCGCAGTGGGCCCTGGCGGCTCGCGGCGATGCGGAAGCTGCAGTCACCCTGTAGTGTTCCTCGCCACCTCGCTCAGGAGCCGCGGGTCCAGCTAGGCGAGGCTGAAAGGTCGGTCTCCGCCTGGCGGGGGAGGGGAGTGGGGGGGATCTGAGAGCCCAGCCCCCAGGACCCCACGTGGCGCCCACGGCCCATAATGAACAGGAGCGGAAAGCTTGACACGACCCTCTCAGAACGGAAGCCTAGGGGGAAAGATGGGGGGCCGAATGTGCTCTCCTCCGTTCAGCCAACTGAGGCTGAACTGAGGCTGAGGGTGGCCAGGGTGGATGCCACGTCGGAGCTGTGGGGTTTGCTCCCATGCCTCAGCTTTCTCTGTTGCAAAAAGGGTCATCGCGCTACCTCCAGGGCCCTTTGCACGGGGGCAGAGGGCGCCAGTATGGTACAGCCCATCTGATCCCAGGTCCCCATCCACGCTCTGCACCAGGGTACTGGGGCCCCTCAGGGGCCACCTCTGAGCCCAAGCGAAGAGTCCCCAAACTTTACAACATTCCTCCCTCTCCACTATCTGGAACCGGGCTAGCTTCTAAACCTCCTTGCCTCTTTCCCCACTAACCTTGAGCTGTCTTCTTTGCCTGGTTGGTTCTTCAAAATCTAAATCTCACCACTGGACAGAACTCCCTGCAGCTCCGGAGAAAACTTCTGGAACAAACCTCTGCTAGCCAGGCCACGTGTGCACGTGGAGGGGCGGGGCTGAGAGGAGAGTGCACATGCGCTGTGGGCGGGGCAAGAGGCTTTGCACAGCGAGACTCGCAGCTGGGAAGTTGGGGGCAGGGTAGGAACAGACTTGTATCGGGGAACTGTTTTGTGCCTACTTCAGTTGCCCGTAGTCACCCTGTGTAGAGTGCTGTGACATCATTATGGCTCATAGCAACCTCAGTCTCTGGTGCTTAGGTGATCCTCTTGCCTCAGCCTCTCAGTAGCTGGGATTGTAGGCACCAGCCATGATGGCAGCTAGTTTTTCTACTTTTGGTAAAGTTGGGGGTCTAGCTTTTGAATTCATGTGTTCGGGTAATCCAAGTCTTTCTATCTTCCAGCCTTCCAGGATTATAGAGGTGTGAACCACTGCACCTGGCTTTTTTTTTTTTTTTTGCTATTTAATTTTTTTTTTTATATTGGCTGCCAGGAATACTGTGTTGAGAAAGCTCTCTTTTAAACTTAAAAATTAGAGTATCCAGCAATTGTACTTTTAGGAATTTAGACACAAAGGACATGTGTAAGAATTTCATAGTAACAGGATTCATGAGAGCAAAATACTTGAAACTACTGAAATATCCATTAATGAAAATGATGGCATATTTATCCACTGGAATATTTAACAACAATGAAAACAGAATAAATTACAGTTGGATGCAACATGCTTGGATTTCCCAAACAATAATGAGGTAAAGAAGTTAGAAAAGAATGCATATTGTAAAAAAAAAAAAAATGCATATTGTGAGTTTCCACTTACATGTAGTTTAAAAATAGGCAAAACTAAACATATTTAGGGATGCGTACTTGCGTGGCTAAGTATAGACAAAAGCAAAGAAGTTATTTTTCATGAAAGTCAGGATAGTGATTATCTTAAAGAGGGAGGAAGTTGTCGTTAATGTGTTACAGGATCTTAGGTGACTTTATTTTCTTATTTGTGTTTTTTTTACAACTTCTAAATTTTCTACATTGAACATTGTTGAACTTTGTAACCATCAAGGAAAAATTAGATGTTATTTTCAAAAGTCAATAAAAAGGACCAACGTCAAATCCTGTAACAAAAGTGGAAAAAAAAAGATGTGGACATTATTATTATTATTTTTTTTTTATTTTTTGTAGAGACAGAGTCTCACTGTACTGCCCTCGGGTAGAGTGCCGTGGCGTCACACGGCTCACAGCAACCTCTTAACTCTTGGGCTTACGCGATTCTCTTGCCTCAGCCTCCCCAGCAGCTGGGACTACAGGCACCCGCCACAACGCCCGGCTATTTTTTTGTTGCAGTTTGGCCGGGGCTGGGTTTGAACCCGCCACCCTTGGCATATGGGGCCGGCACCCTACTCACTGAGCCACAGATGCCGCCCGATGTGGACATTATTTTAAAAACTATACTGGGCTGGGCATGGTGGCTTACACCTTTAATCCTGGCACTCTGGGAGGACAAGGTGGGTGGATTGTTTGAGCTCAGGAGTTTGGGACTAGCCTCAGTAAAAGTGAGACCTGTCTCTACCAAAATAGAAAAACGAAGGCAAGAGGATCACTTGAGTTGGAGGTTGCTGTGAGCTATGATGACACCACACTCTACCCATGGCGACAGCTTGAGACTCTGTCTCAAAAAATAATAATAATAAAAATAAAAAACTATACTAAATTTACCAGCTTCAGTTTCCTCCTATTTCTCTTATCCCCATTTTTTCCTTTTGAAATTCCAAACAAAACAAAAAATATTCTAATCTGCCATTTATTTTCTAAAACATTTATTATTCCTATTGTTTTCTTAGATTTGTTGTATCCCCTTATTACCTTCTTGAATTGAATGTTCATATTCTTTTTCAGTCTTTTCTTGAATTGATTGGTTAGTGTATTTCCTTTCCTTTTTTATTCCTTAAAAAAAAAAATTGCAGTTTTTGGCTGGAACGGGGCTTGAACCCATCACCTCTGGCATGTGGGGCTGGCGCCCTACTCCTTTGAGCCACAGACACCTCCCTTTTTTCTTTTTTTTTTTTTGAGACACCCTGTGTAGAGTGCCAAGGTGTCAGAGTGTCACAGTTCACAGCAACCTCAAACTTTTGGGCTCAAGAGATCCTCTTGCCTCAGCCTCCCAACCAGCAGGGACTATAGGTGTGTGCCACCATGCCTAGCTAATTTTTCTATTTTTGGTAGAGATGGGGGTCTCACTCTTGCTCAAGCTTATATTGAACTCTTGAGCTCAAGCAGTCCAGAGTGCTAGAATTAACATGCATCAGCTTGCATGCCCAGCTTGACAAACATTTTTCAAAACTCAGAAAGTCTTCTACCCTAATTCTGACTAGTGGAAAAAAGAAAAAAAAGAAAAAAAAAACTCAGAAAGTCTCAAAAAAATAAAAACTGATCAATAAATACAATAAAATAAATAAAATTCTATTCCAATCTTTGTATTTATTTTTATTATTTTTTTAGACAGAGTCTCACTATGTTGCCCTCTGTAGAGTGCTGTAGTGTCACAGCTCACAACAATCTCAAACTCTTGGGTCAAACAATTCTCTTGCCTCAGCCTCCCAAGTAGCTGGGACTACACGTACCCGCTACAATACCCAGGTGTTTTCTTGTTGCAGTTGTCACTGTCCGGGTCAGGCTCGAACCCACCAGCCTTGGTGCATATGGCTGGTGCCGTAACCACTGTGCTATGGGAGCCAAGCCTCCAATCTTAAATATGAAATTCAAAACGTAATTTCCAAAGTTAACTCTGATTCATTTCTCTAGGTATGACTAGCCCCCAGATGCCAACAATATAAATTAATATTTTTATTATTTAATTTAATTATTATTATTTTTTTTTTTTGAGACAGTCTTACTCTGTCACTCTGGGTAAAGCATCAATGCTATCATAGCTCAAAGCAACCTCAGACTCTTGGACTTGAGCAATCCTCTTGACTCACCGTCCCAAGTAGCTGAGACTACAGGTGTGTGCCACTATGCCCAGCTAATTTTTTTAAATTTTTACTAGAGATGGGGTCTCACTCTTGCACAGGCTGGTCCTAAACTCCTGAGAGCAAGCAATCCACCCACCTGAACCTTCCAGAGTGCTAGGATTACAGGCGTAAGCCACCATGCTCAGCTTAAATTAATATTTTTAAACAAAAATTTGTAGGGTTAGCAATAACGACAGAATTTTAGTTAGGTAATGGTAAATTATAAGTTTGATTTATAACCCAGACACTAAAAGTCTCGTATTGATTTGATAAGAACCTTAAAGATTCTGGAAATTGAGGTCCAGAGATGTTAAATTACTTGCGCACATAGGTATTACTTCATTAAATATTTGTCTTTCTGTGTGTGTGTGTGTGTGTGTGTGTGTGTGTGTGTGTGTGTGTGTGTGTGTGACGGAGTCTCACTCCCTATGTCGCCCTTTGTAGAGTGCCCAGACATCATAGCTCACTGCAACCTCAAATTCTTGGGCTTACGCGATACTATTGCTTCATTCTTCCGAGTAGCTGAGACTACAGGCACCTGCCACAACGCCCGGCTGTTTTTTTGTTGTGGTTGTCATTGTTGTTCGGCAGGCCCAGGTCGAGTTCATACCCACCAGCCCCAGTGTATGTGGCAGGTGACCTAGCCACTGAGCTACAGGCCCTGAGCCTTTCTACTTCTTTCTCTTTCTTTCTTTTTTTTTTTTTGAGACAGTCTCATTCTGTTGCCCCAGGCTAGAGTGCCATGGCATCCTATCTCACAGCAGCCTCAAACTTCTGGATTCAAGCAATACTCTTGCTACAGCCTCCCGAGTAGCCTGGACTACAGGCATGCCACCAGGCCTGGCTAATTTTCGTTTTTAGTAGAGATGGGGTCTCACTCTTGTTAAGGCTGGTCTTGAACTCCTGAGCTCAAGCAATCAACCCACCTTGGCCTCCCAGAGTGCTAGGATTGAGGAGTGAGTCATCAAGCCTGGCCCTCAGTGTCCTTTCTATACAGAAAGGTAAGTATCAGTTTCTGGGCATATTTCATGATTAGTTTCTCTAACTGGGCTTTTTTGTTTGTTTGTTTTGGGGTTTTTGAGACAGAGTTTCACTTTGTTACCCTCGGTACAGGTACAGTGCCGTGGTGTCATAGCTCACAGCAACCTCACACTCTGGGGCTGAAGTGATCCCCTTGCCTCAGCCTCCCAAACAGCTGGGACTACAGACACTCACTACAATACCTGGCTATATTTTTATTTTTATTTTTTTAGAGATGGGGTCTTGCTCTTGCTCAGGCTGGTCTCAAACTCATAAGCTCAGGTGATCCACCCGCGTCAACCTCCAAGAGTGCTAGGACTACAGGCGTGAGCCACTGCGCCTGGCCTCTAACTAGGTTTTAACCCAAAGCATCCTTGTTCTGTTCTGCTTCTGTCTGTCTCTCGCTCTCTCTTCCTCTCCTATTTTTATAGAAACAAGACTGAACTAACTTATGATACTTTGAAAAGGTTGGATCAAATTGATTTGCTGTTGAAAATTCTCTAGTTCTTTACGGCTTCAGTGTATGTTTTTGGAGGGATCCTACCACTTCGTATGTGTTCTCATTGTATTCTTTACCTATATTATCTCAATCCTCACAATGATCCCAAAGAATAGCATTAATCTCATTTTACAATTGAAGATCTGATGCACAGATAAAATAATTTCCTAAGCATTATACAGATAATAAGTGATAGAGCAAGAACATAAACCTCAGTGGCTGTGTCACAAACATAAGCAAGGGCGCAGAAGTAATGCAGGAACTGCTGTTTCTAAAATGAAGTAAAAAGAGTGGAAGTGGCGGTAACAGGTGCATCAGCTGTGCAGAGGGCTGATCTCTCCCTTTCTTTCTCCATATAGCTTTTGGAAAGCACAACTGACCCCTGCGTACTTACTAAGCCCACCTGGAGTCCTTTGACAATTCAGGGTTGGGGAAGCAGACTTCAACTCGGTCTGCCAGAGTGAGCAATAAATAAATAAAAATACAACAGTTTTCCACTTTAAGTATGTTCTGTGGAATGTTTATCTGAAAGGCAAATATTACTGAGTGCTTGTATTTTATCTGTTACACTCACCTCCATGGTAAAATTAATTAATATTAATTATCTTGATAATTTTGTCAAGTGAAGTCTCAAATAGTATTCCTACCAGTTAATTAGCCAAAGTAGACTATAAATATTAATAGTATTTTCTCCATAATCTGTGCCTACCACTGTTACACCATTTAACACTCTATATTGCAACCAGTGCTTTTCTTATTTGTCTTCCTCAATTTTCTGTGAGCTATTTGAGGATAGGCAATATGTTTTCCCCATCTATTTGTCCCTGAAGCTCAACACAATCCCCGAGATAGTCATAAATATTTGTTGAAAGCTAAATGAATGCTTCAGTGGGTTAATTCCACTTTCAACAAACGGGCAAATTGTCATTTGATCCAGTAGAGGGCAGCTGTGCACCCAGTACTGTAGAGAGCTGAGTAAAACAGCCTTTTCAACTTGAAACAAATCTATACTTAAGACTTAAGAGCAGTGCTGCCCAGTGCCCCCCCACCCACACACACACCCATGCTTGCACCAATAGATGCAGAATCTGTGACAGTGTGAAAGATTCTTACTGTTCTATTGAAAAGCTCAATTAAATTCCAACCTATCCCTTCTTCTCTTTAGAAATGCAAATCTCTGGCTTGGCACCCATTACACAGTGGTTATGGCGTTGGCTGCATACACTGATGCTGGCCTGGCGGGTTCGAACTCAGCCTGGGCCAGTTAAACAGCAATGACAACTACAACACAAAAAAGCCAGGTGTTGTGGCAGGTGCCTGCAATCCCAGCTACTTTGGGAGGCTGAGGCAACAGAATCTGTTAATCCCAAGAGTTTGAGGTTGCTGAGAGCTGTCTACTGAGGGTGCACTGTACTGAGGGTGAAATAGTGAGACTCTGTCTCAAAAAAAAAAAAAAAGGAAAGGAAAGGAAACACGCACAAAAGAAATGCAAATCTCTGTTACCTGAAAACTATTATCCAATCTGGAATTCTCTGAGCCTTCCAAAGGATGCCATGTAAGACAGGGATTTGAAGAAATTCCACTCCCCTATAATAACATCAGTTCCCTATAATAACATCATTCATAGCAACTTCAGGAAGTCATTCCCCAACTTTCCTATCTAGTAAACCTGTTAAGAATAACAGGGATATGGGCTGGGTGCCCATACGCTGGCAGTGGTTAGGGTGCTGGCCACATGCACCACCACTAGTGGGTTCAAATCCAGACTGGGCCTGCTGAAACACACAAACATAAATAGCCAGGCATTGTGGCAGGTGCCTGTAGTCCCAGCAACTCGGGAGGCTGAGGCAAGAGAATCACTTGAGCCCTAGTTTGAGGTTGCTATGAGCTATGATGCCACAGCCCTCTACTGAGGGCAACAAAATGAGACTCTGTCTCAAATAAATAAATAAATAAAAGAATGACAGAGATGTGAATTATATGTCAAGTTTTAAAAATCCTTCTAAAAAATTAGTGACTTTGTGTTTGAATACATGCACCATATTCAAATAATATGTAAGAGGTCAAATTCTGTAACACCAACACCACAGAAAAGATAATTAAGATCTAAGATATTAATGTGCATAGAGCCATAATGATCTCTGTATCTATATTAGCAGTTCTCCACCTAGGGCAATTTTGTCTCTGTGGGACATGTGGCAATGTCTGGAAACATTTTTGGTTTCTACAACCTTGGGGAACAGGGCACTACTGGTGGTAGTAATGGCATCTAATGTGTTGGTACCAGGGATAGAACTGAACATCCTATGACACACAGGCCCACAAAGAATTACTACAACAAAGAATTAACCAGTTCCAAATGTCTCCAATGCTGAGATTGAGAAACCCTCATCCATGTAACCATATTTTATACTCAGTTTTGTAATCTTACTTAACAATGTATCATGGATGTTTTCTCTTGTCAAAGCTTACAGTTTTATCTTATGTCTTTGTATTCTTTTCTCTCTCTCTTTTTTATTTTTTTTTTCTGAGACAGTCTCACTCTGTCGCTTTGGGTAGAGTGCTGTGGCATCATCATAGTTCATAGCAACTTCAAACTCTTGGGCTCAAGCAATCCTCTTGCCTCAGCCTCCCAAGTAGCTTGGACTGCAGGCGCCGGCCACAACACCCAGCTAGATTTTCTATTTTTAGTAGAGACGGGTCTCACTCTTGGCTAAGGCAGGTCTTTTTTTTTTAATTTTATTTTATTTTTATTTTTTAAATTAAATCATAGCTGTGTACATTAATGCGATCATGGGGCATCATACACTGGTTTTAGAGACCGTTTGACAAAAGGCAGGTCTTGAACTCCTGAGCCCAAGCAGTCCACCCACCTAGACCTCTCTGAGTGCTAGAATTACAGGAGTAAACCACTGTGCAGAGGTCAAATTCTGTAACACCAACACCATTCAATGTTTTTAGAAGGTCTGTTCTTGAAATATCTCTTTCTTTGGGAATTAGGTTGGAGATTGTTCTACTTGTTTGACCTAAAGGTTTTCTTCATGTTCTTATTTTGTTTTGGATGTCTGAGAACTCTAGATTGATCATGGATATGTTTCAGTGACAGATGAAATTGCCCGAAGTATCTTCACAACAGCAAAAATCTGTTCCGTGATAGCTTTTCTTGTGTCTAGGAGGGTAAATGGTACTCTATAGGAGAGTAGACAGGGATTTGCTGACAGCCAGGGTTCCTTTCAGAGTGAGTGCAGATTGCACAGGTATAAAAAGGCCAGCTAAGCTCTGGGCCCTCATTTGTTGCAGTAACACAGACTCACCATGGAGGCAGAGAGTAGACTGTATTCACCATGCATATTGCTTCACTTTCTTTTTACTTTTGTCTGTGTAGAGTTGCAAAGCCACACTGGGCTTCACTTCCCTTCCTTCTTGGACGCTAGTTCTTTCCCTGTTGCTCTTCCAATTCATTTGGATATTTGTTTGCATCGTACTTAACCTGGGTGCAAATGCCTCCACCAGGTAGTGTTTTGGGCCATGTACAATGTGCTCAAATGTATAATGCACACCCGTGGTTTTGGCTCAAGCTTTCAGGAAAACAATATTTCGTTTTAATTTTTTAATTTAAATTTGTATTTGTTTGTATTTAGGTACTTTGTTTTGGTATTGTAAAAGAATTTTGTAAAAATATCAGCTAGAGGGCGGCACCTGTGGCTCAGTGAGTAGGGCGCCGGCCCCATATGCCGAGGGTGGCGGGTTCAAACCCAGCCCCGGCCAAACTGCAACAAAAAAATAGCCGGGCGTTGTGGCAGGCGCCTGTAGTCCCAGCTGCTCGGGAGGCTGAGGCAGGAGAATCGTGTAAGTCCAAGAGTTAGAGGTTGCTGTGAGCCGTGTGACGCCACGTCACTCTCCCTGAGGGCGGTACAGTGAGACTCTGTCTCTACAAAAAAAAATATATATATCAGCTAGATTACTACCTCCTGCCTAAAGTGTACAAAGAGAAATATGTCGCTCTTTTTTTGGCCAGAAATGCTTTTATTGCAAGTTTGTTGTAAGTTCAACAAAACTGATTACCATATTCTAGGGTATTATTTTGCATACAGATATCCTTATTGCCTTCTGGAGTTACACTTTTATGCATAAGCATAAATAAAAATTTGAAACATTTATATAGATACAGAATTAGCACTACCCATGTATAATGTACATCTTTATTTTCCCCTCAAAAATTCGAAAAGTATCTCAAGAATGGAAGCAAAAGTATCCAATGTACTCAGCTCTACTATGAAACCAATTTATAGCTTTCATATGAAAGCTATAACCCAATTATAGCCCAAGAAGAAGGGGAAAGGGGAGAGGGAGGTAGGGGAAGGACGAGGATGGGTGGAGAGAGTGTAATTGGTGGAACCACACCTACGGTGCATCTTACAAGGGTACATGTGAAATTTACTAAGTGTTGAATATAAATGTATTTTTCTTTTTTTGCAGTTTTTGGCCAGGGCTGGGTTTGAACCTGCCACCTCTGGTATATGGGGCCGGAACCCTACTCCTTGAGCCACAGGCACCATGGAATATAAATGTATTAACACAATAACTAAAATGTGGTGAAGGCTATGTTAATCAGTTTAAAGAAAATATTTCAAATTGTATATAAAACCAGCAAATTGTACCCCATGATTGCATTAATGTACACAGTTATGACTTAATAAAAAAAATTCAGGCAAAAAGTGCACATTATACATGGCAAAATACAGTATTCTATACACAAACAGTACAATTGATTGTCTTATTTTGTGGCTCCAGCGTCAACTCACTAGGAACGTGGAGTCCCTCCTAGAAACCTTGGTGGGGAATGGTGCCAAGCTGTGTACTAGGTGTTGCCAGTTTCTTAGTTATAGTTCATCCATCAGTCATGGAACTTACTTTTATGTATTTTCTATCGTTTCAGCGAGATTTGGGCAGATTCGAGAGCTAAACACATTTGCTTAAGCTACCATCTTGAATGAGTTAATGTGCAAGTTTTAAGTTTTAAAACATATTGTCAAAATCAAACTTCCAAAATGAAATTTACATTTGTTTACTCTTCCATTAACAGCAGAGGAGAGTGCCAATTTCTGCTTCCCATACGAGCTCTGGTTGAAATCTCTCCTTTAAATCTTTCTCAGCTTTGTAGATTAAGAGATGTTACTTTTATTTATATTTCTTTGATTGTCACTGAAGTCGAGTGTCTTTTCGTCCGTGCAATTGCTTCCTAGTGTCTGTCCCTGTAAACATTCTCTACTTATTTTTCTAATGTGTTTATGAGGGTAATCTGTCTTTGATTGTTACTGAAGTTGAGTGTCATTTCGTCCTTGCAATTGCTTCCTAGTGTCTGTCCCTGTAAACTAATCTCTACTTCCTTTTCTACTGAAGTGTTTGTTCATTTTTATTGATTTCAGAGATATTTGTACATACTAAGTGTATTATTATATTTATGCCATATATTACTTGCTTTTTTCCCAGTTTGTCATTCATATTTTATTTTTATTTATAAGACATTTTGCTCTGGAGTTTAGAAATAAGTTTTATGGTCAAATCTGTTAATATTTTCCCTTATGGTTTCATATTTGACTTTAATACTTATAACATTCTTTATTATTATTATTATTATTAAATCATAGCTGTGTACATTAATGTGATCATGGGGCACCATACACTGGTTTGATAGACCGTTTGACACATTTTCATCACACTGGTTAACATAGCCTTCCTGACATTTTCTTAGTTATTTTGCTAAGACATTTATATTCTACATTTACTAAGTTTCACATGTACCCTTGTAAGACGCACAGTAGGTGTAATCCCACCAATCATCCTCCCGGATCCCTCCCCTCCCTCTCCCCCATCCCCATATTCTTAGGTTATAAATGGGTTATAGGTTTCATGTGAAAGCCATAAATTAGTTTCATAGTAGGGCTGAGTACATTGGATACTTTTTCTTCAATTCTTGAGATACTTTACTAAGAAGAATATGTTCCAGCTCCATCCATGTAAACATGAAAGAGGTAAACTCTCCATCCTTCTTTAAGGCTGCATAATATTCCATGGTGTACATATGCCACAATTTATTAATCCATTCGTGGATCGATGAGCACTTGGGCCTCTTCCATGACTTAGCAATTATGAATTGGGCTGCAATAAACATTCTACTACAAATATCTTTGTTATAATGTGATTTTTGGTTTTCTGGCTATATACCTAGTAGAGGAATTATAGGATTGAATGGAAGATCTATTTTTAGATCTCTAAGTGTTCTCCAAACATCTTTCCAAAAGGAATGTATTAATTTGCATTTCTACCAGAAGTGTAGAAGTGTTCTCATTTCTCTACATCCTGGTCTTGGGATTTTGTGATATGGGCTAAACTTACTAGAGTTAGATGATATCTCAAAGTAGTTTTTATTTGAATTTCTCTGATGATTAAGGATGATGAGCATTTTTTCATATGTCTATAGGCCATGCGCCTGTCTTCTTCAGAGATTTCTCTTCAAGTCCTTTGCCAAGCCTGAGATGGGATCACTTGTTCTTTTCTTGCTTATACATTTGAATTCTCTGTGGATTCTGGTTATTAAATCTTTCTTGGAGACATAACCTACAAATATCTTCTCCCATTCTGAGGGCTGTCTGCTTGCTTTACTTTCTGTCCTCTTGGCTGTGGAGAAGCTTTTTAGTTTGATCATATCCCAGTAGTGTATTTTTGAAGCTGCTTCAATTGCCCGAGGGGTTTCCTCCTCATAAAATACTCACCCAAACCGATTTCTTCAAGACTTTTCCCTGCACTCTCTTCTAGTATTTTTTATAGTTTCATATCTTAAGTTTAAATTTTTAATCCAGTGACAGTCTATCTTAGTTAATAGTAAAAGGTGTGGGTCCAGTTTTAGTCTTCTACAGGTTTCCAGCCAGTTCACCCAGCACCATTTGTTAAATAGAAAATCTTTTCCCCACTGAATGTTTTTAATTGGCATGTCAAAGATCAAATAACGGTAAGTAGCTGGGTTCATCTCTTGGTTCTCTATTCTGTTCCATACAACTACCTCTCTATTTTTGTGCCAGTACCATGCTGTTTTGTTCACTATCAATTTATAGTGTAGTCTGAGGTCAGGTAGCATGATTCCTCTGGCTTTGTTTTTATTTCTGAGTAATGTCTTGGCTATTCGAGGTTTTTTCTGATTCCATATAAAACGAAGCATAATTTTTTTGAGATCTTTGAAGTATGACAGTGGAGCTTTAATAGGGATTGCATTAAAATTGTATATTACTTTGAGTAATATGGACATTTTAACAATGTTGATTCTTCCAAGCCATGAGCATGATACCTTTTCAGCTATTTCTTTTCTTAGAGTTTCATAGTTCTCTTTATAGAGATCTTTCATGTCCTTTGTTAGGTAAACTCCCAAATATTTCATCTTCTTTGGAACTACTGTGAATGAAATAGAGTCCTTAACTGTTTTATCAGCTTGACTATTGTTGGTACATATAAAGACTATCAATTTATGAATGTTGATTTTGTAACCTGAGATGCTGCTGTATTCCTTGATCACTTCTAAGAGTTTTGTAGTAGAATCCCTGGTGTTTTCCATATATACAATCATATCATCTGTTTGTATGATTTGATTTCTTCTGACCCTATATGGATACCCTTGATGACCTTTTCTTCCCTAATTGCGATGACTAAAACTTTCATTACAATGTTAAAGAGCAGTGGAGACAATGGGCAACCTTGTCTGGTTCCTGATCTGAGTGAAAATGACTTCAATTTAACTCCATTTGATACGATATTGGCTGTGGGTTTGCTGTAGACGGCCTCTATCAGTTTAAGAAATGTCCCTTCTATACCAATTTTCTTAAGTGTTCTGATCATGAAGGGATGCTGGATATTATCAAAGTATTTTTCTCCATCAATTGAGAGAATCATATGGTCTTTGTTTTTTTTAATTTGTTTATGTGCTGAATTATATTTATAGATTTATGTATATTGAACCAGCCTTGAGATGCTGTGGTAAAACCGACTTGGTCATGATGTATAATTTGTTTGATGTTTGCTGGATTCTATTTGTTATTATCTTGTTGAATATTTTTGCATCTATATTCATTAGTGATATTGGTCTATGATTTTCTTTTCTTGTTGGGTCTTTTCCTGGTTTGGGGATCAGGGTGATGTTTGCTTGATAGAATGTGTTGGGTAGTATTCCTTCTTTTTCTATACTTTGGAACAGGTTGAGTAATATAGGTACTAGTTCCTCTTTAAAAGTTTGGTAGAATTTTGACGTGAAGCCATCTGGTCCTGGGCTTTTCGTTTTAGGGAGATTTTGTATGTTTGATGCTATTTCAGAACTTGATATAGGCCTGTTCAACATTTCCACTTGATTCTGGCTAAATCTTGGAGGGTGACGTGCTTCCAAGTATTGATCAATTTCCTTCAGATTTTTATATTTCTGAGAATAAAGTTTCTTATAATGTTCATTAAGGATTGTTTGAGTTTGTGAGGAGTCTGTTGTTATTTCGTCTTTGTAATTTCTGATTGATGAAATTAGAAATTTTACTCTTTTTCTCTTGGTTAGGTTAGCCAAAGGTTTATCTATTTTATTTACCTTTTCAAAAAAACAACTTTTTGATTTCTTAATCTGTTGTATAATTCTTTTGTTTTCGATTTTATATAATTTTGCTCTAATTTTGGTTATTTCTTTTCTTTTGTTATTGTTAAATCATAGCTGTGTACATTAGTGCAATCGAGGGGTACAATGTGCTGGTTTCATATACAATTTGAAATATTCTCATCAAACTGTTCAACGTAGCCTTCGTGGCATTTTCTTAGTTATTGTATGTAGACATTTGTATTCTGCCTTTAGTAAGTTTTGCCTGTACCCATTCTAAGATGCACCATAGGTGTGAGCCACCCATTACCCTCCCTCCATCCTAACCTCCCCACTCCCTTCCCATTCCTTGGCCCTTTCCTCATAGTCTTGTACTATAGTTGGGTTATAGCCTTCATGTGAAAGCTATAATTTAGCTTCATAGTAGGGCCGAGTACATTGGATACTTTTTCTTCCATTCCTGAGATACTTTGCTAAGAAGAATATGTTCCAGCTCCATCCATGTAAACATGAAAGAGGTAAAGTCTCCATCTTTCTTTAAGGCTGCATAATATTCCGTAGTATACATGTACCACAATTTGCTAGTCCATTCGTGGGTCGATGGGCACTTGGGATTCTTCCATGACTTAGTAATTATGAATTGGGCTACAATAAACATTCTGGTAAAGATGTTTTTGTTATATTGTGATTTTGGGTCTTCTGGGTATAAACCTAGTAAAGAAATTATAGGATCGAATGGCAGGTCTATTTTTAGGTCTCTAAATATTCTCCAAACATCCTTCCAGAAGGAACATATTAGTGTGCATTCCCACCAGCACTGTAGAAGTGTGCCCTTTTCTCCACATTCACACCAACATCTCTGGGATTTTGTTATGTGGGATACTCTTATTGGGGTTAGGTGAGATCTCAAAGTAGTTTTGATTTGCATTTCTCTGATGATTAAGGATGATGAGCTTTTTTTCATGTGTTTGTAGATTGTGTATCTGTCTTCTTTAGAGAAGGTTCTCTTCAAGTCCCTTGGCCCAACCTGAGATGGGATCACATGTTCTTTTCTTGCTAATACATTTGAGTTCTCTGTGGGTTCTGGTTATTAGACCTTTATCGGAGGTATAACCTGCAAATATTTTCTCCCATTCTGAGGGCTGTCTGCTTGCTTTACTCACTATGTTCTTGGCTGTGCAGAACTTTTTACTTTGATCAGGTCCCAGTAGTGTATTTTTGATACTGCTTCAATTGCCTGGGGAGTCCTCCTCATAAAATATTCACACAGGCTGATTCGTTCAAGAGTTTTCCTGACACTTTCCTCAACTATTTTTATAGTTTCATGTCTTAAGTTTAAATTTTTCATCCAGTGAGAGTCTGTCTTAGTTAATGATAAAGGTGTGGGTCCAGTTTCAATCTTCTGCAGGTTGCCAGACAGTTCACCCAGCACCATTTGATAAATAGAGAATCTTTTCCCCACTGAATGTTTTTCATTGGCTTGTCAAAGATCAAATAACGGTGAGTAGCTGGGTTCATCTCTTAGTTCTCTATTCTATTCCAGACATCTACTTCTCTGTTTTTGTGCCAATACCATGCTATTTGGATCACTATGGATTTATAGTACAGTCTTAGGTTTGGTTGCATGATTACTTCTGCTGTGTTTGTATTTCTGAGTAATGTTTTGGCTATTCGAGTTTTTTTCTGATTCCATATAAAACGAAGTATTATTTTTTCAAGATCTTTAAAAGATGACAAGGGAGCTTTAATAAGAATTGCATTAAAATTATATATTGCTTTGGGTAGTATAGGCATTTTAACAATGTTGATTCTTCCCAGCCATGAGCATGGTATGCTTTTCCACTTGTTAACATCTTCAGCTATTTATTTTCTTAAAGTGTCATAGTTCTCTTTGCAGACATCGTTCACGTCCTTTGTTAGGTATACTCCCAAATATTTCATCTTCAAAGAAATAGAGTCCTTGACTGTTTTTTCATCTTAGTTATTGTTGGTATATATAAAGGCTACAGATTTATGGGTGTGATTTTGTAGCCTGAGACATTGCTGTATTCCTTGATCACTTCTAAAAGTTTTGAAGTAGAATCCCTAGTGTTTTCTAGATATACGATCATATCATCTACAAAGAGTGAAAGTTTGATCTCTTCTGACCCTATGTGGATACCCTTGATCACCTTTTCTTCCCTAATTTCAAGGCTAAAACTTCCATTACAATGTTAAAGAGCAATGGACAATGGGCAACCTTGCCTGATTCCTGATCTGAGTGGAAATGATTTCAATTTAACTCCATTCAATACGATATTGGCTGTGGGTTTCCTGTAGATGTCCTTTATTAGTTTAATAAATGTCCATTCTATTCCAATTTTCTTAAATGTTCTGATCATGAAGGGATGTTGGATATTATCAAAAGCTTTTTCTGCATCAATTGAAAGAATCATATGGTCCTTATATTTTAGTTTGTTTATGTGTTGAATTACATTTATAGATTTACGTATATTGAACCAGCCTTAAGACCCTGGGATAAATCTGACTTGGTCATGGTGTATAAGTTTTTTGATGTGCTGTTGGATTCTGTTTGTTAGGATCTTATTGAGTATTTTAGCATCAATATTCATTAGTGATATTGGTCTATAATTTTCTTTTCTTGTTGGGTCTTTCCCTCATTTGGGGATCAAGGTGATGTTTGCTTCGTAGAATGTGTTGGGTCATATTCCTTCTTTTTCTATATTTTGAAAGACGTTTAGTAATATACGTACAAGTTCTTCTTTAAAGGTTTGGTAGATTTCTGACATAAAGCCATCTGGTCCTGGGCTTCTCTTTTTAGGGAGATTTTGTATAGTTGATGCTATTTCAGAACTTGATATAGGCCTGTTCAACATTTCCACTTAATTCTGGCTAATTTTTTGTAGGTGGCGTACTTCCAGGTATTGGTCAATTTCTTTCACATTTTCATATTTCTGAGAGTAGACTTTGTTGTAGTATACATTAAGGATTTTTTGAATTTCTGAGGGGTCTGTTGTTATTTCATCGTTACCATTTCTGATTGATGAAATTAGAGATTTTACTCTTTTTTTTCCTGATTAGTTTGGCCAAGGGTTTATCTATTTTATTGATCTTTTCAAAAACCAACTTTTAGATTTATTGATTTGCTGTATAATTCTTTTGTTTCCATTTTCATTTCATTCTGCTCTTATTTCAGTTATTTCTTTTCTTCTGCTGGGTTTGGGGTTGGAGTGTTCTTCTTTCTCCAGTTGCTTGAGATGTCCTATTAAGTTATTAACTATCTCTCTTTCCATTTTCTTGAGGAAGGCTTGCAGTGGTATAAATTTTCCTCTTGGGTGGCACCTGTGGCTCCGTAAGCAGGGCACCAGCCCCATATACCGAGGGTGGCTGGTTCAAACCCAGCCCCGGCCAAACTGCAACAACAGCAACAAAAAAATATAGCCGGGCATTGTGGCGGGCACCTGTAGTCCCAGCTACTCAGGAGGCTGAGGCAAGAGAATCGCTTAAGCCCAGGAGTTGGAGGTTGCTGTGAGCTGTGTGACGCCACGGCACTCTACTAAGGGCAATAAAAAGTGAAACTCTGTCTCTACAAAAAAATAAATAAATAAATAAATAAATAAATAAATAAATAAATTTTCCTTTTAGGACTGTCTTTGCAGTATCCCAGAGGTTCTGATAATTCATGTCTTCATTATTGTTTTGTTTCAAAAATTTGTTAATTTCCTTCTTAATCTCGTCTATAACTGATCTATCCTTCAGCATAAGGTTGTTTAGCTTCCATGTTTTTGTATGGATATGCAGGTTCTTATTGTTATTGAGTTCAACTTTTATTCCATGATGGTCTGAGAAGATGCAAGGATTAATTTATATTTTTTTCTTTTTTTTTTTTTTTAATTTGCTGAGGTTAGATTTGTGGCCTAGGATGTGGTCGATTTTGTAGTATGTTCCATGGGCTGATGAGAAGAATGTGTATTCAGTTATTGTTGGGATGAAATGTTCTGTAGATGTCTGTTAAGTCCAGATGCTGAATGGTTGAGATTTAATCTAAAATTTCTTTGCTTAGCTTCTTTTTGGAGGATATATCCAGCACTGCTAAAGGGTTGTTAAAATCTCCAACTACTATGGAAGTGGTGGAAATTGAGTTGCTCATGTCTGTTAGAGATTCACTTATAAATTGAGGTGTGTTCTGGTTGGGTGCATAAATATTAATCATTGAGATGTCATCATATTGAGGATTACCTTTAACAGATATGAAGTGTCCATCCTTATCCCTCCTTATTTTGGTTGGTTTAAAGCCTATTGCATCTGCAAATAGGAGTGCAATGCCTGCTTTTTTCTGCTTTCCATTTGCCTGGAATATAGATGACCATCTCTTCACCTTGAGTCTATATTTGTATTTTAATGTAAGATGCAATTCTTGTATGCAGCAGATATCTGGATTGAGTTTTTGTATCCAGTCAGCCAACCTGTGCCTCTTTAGAGGACAGTTTAAACCATTCACATTAATTGAGAATATTGATAAGCCTTTAGAGAGTCCGGTGGACATTTTTAATCCTTTTAAATTAAATCCTTTTAATTTTGAATTTGATCAAAATTTAGAGTTAGAGGTGTCATTTAATATTTTCAAGGAATTACTTTTTTTTTTTTTTTTGAAACAAGGTTTTCCTGTGCCAACAGGTTTGACTGTAGCAGTGTCCTCATAGCTCACTCCAACCTCAAACTCCCAGGCTCAAGTGATTCTCCTGCCCCCGCTGCCTGAGTAGTTGGGACTGTCAGTGCTCACCATCATACCATTGCTCAGGCTAGTCTGAAACTAAGCCTCAGTCAGTCCTCCCGCTCAGCCTTCCAAAGTGCCAGGATTACAGGCATGAGCCACTATGCCCTGCTGCAATTATATTTTTTAAATCTATGTTTGTTGTATTCGTTTTTGAGATAGTCTCAATTTGTTGCCCTTAGTAGAGAGTGTTGTGGCATCACAGTTCACGGCAACCTCAAACTCTTGAGGTTGGGTTCAAGCAATTCTCTTGCCTCAGCCTCACAAGGAGCTGTGACAATAGTTGCCCACCACAGCGCCTGGCTTTTTAGAGATGAGGTCTTGCTCTGGCTCAGGCTGGTCTTGAACCTGTGAGCTCAAGCATTCCACCCGTCTTGGCCTCCCAATTACTGGGATTAAGCATGAGGCATCATGCCCGATCTTAAAAAAGAAATTTTGTAAAATTTTATTTTGGTCAGGGATTTCTAACTTGTAGAATTTATTAACAACACCATTCCTTACTCTCTATGCAATCACAGTTATTCTGGGATGCTCTTATTATATATATATATATATACACACACACATACATATATATATATATATATACACACACACATACATATATATATATAGAGAGAGAGAGAGTCAGTTTGTCGACCCTAGTAGACTGAGTGCTGTGGTGTCATAGCTCACAGCAACCTCAAACTCTTGGGCTCAAGTGATTCTCTTGCCTTAGTGTCCTGAGTATCTGGGACTACAGATGCCACCCACAATGCCTGGCTGTTTTTAGAGATGAAGTCTCACTCTTGCTCAGGCTGGTCTTGAACTCCTGAGCTCAGGAGTTCCTGAGCTTACCTTGGCCCCCTGGGATTACAGGCATGAGCCACCATAGCCAGCCTGGAAAGCAGTTCTTAAACTATCTTTATGAGATCACTCAACATCTGTCATTAACTATATTTAGATCAGGTCTTTCCCAACCTCACCTGAAATACTGTCATTTAATTCTTATTGGCTTCTCTCCCTTTAGAATAATTTTCACATTTTCTTTCCATTTGTAGAAACATGAATGCATTTTTTTTGGTATGTAGTGAATGATCTTTTGGGCATTTTTAGAGTGTTTATATGAATCCAGACCACAGCTACATGAGCGGTTATACAGACCTAGAACTAGACCTCCAAGGTAATACATGTGCTGCAAAAACAGCTGCAACAGCATTGCTGGGAGGGTGAGAAGTCCAGACCAGATGGCAAAACAAAGTTTTAATGGACTAAGAGATCTGGAAAAGATAACAAGATTGATCTAGGGTAGTCTAAAAGCAGAGTAATCTGCACTTTAAGAGGCTTGTGGGGCCAGATAACAGTGGCTCATATCTGTATTTCCAGCACTTTGGGAGGCTGAGGAGGAGGATTGCTTGAGGCCAGGAGTTTGAGACCAGCCTGGGCAACATAGCAAGACCCCATCTCTACAATGTTTTTTTAATTAGCCTGGTATAGTGGCACACACCTGTACTAGCTACTGATGAGACTGAGGGGGGAGGATTGCATAAGCCCAGGAGGGAATTCAAGTTATAGTTGGCTATGATGAGCTGCTGTACTCCAGCAAGATGACAGAGACTCTGTCACTGAAAGGGGGAAGAAATGGGGGGGGGCGCTTGTGGAGTAAATACAGGTGAATTCTGGAGGCAATGGAAATTCACATCAGTATGCATCCAGAGAGACCAACCACTGGAGGGCAATTGTTACCCAACAATTGAGGATAATTCAGCCCTTCAAATCTAAAATGATTGTTGCCTAGAAAGGTAACAAATATTAGAATCTGGAATCTGGAATGAAATAGAAGAACAGCAGTCAACTTAGGTAAATATCAGGGGATCAATATGGTAGACGTGATGATACCAAGTCCAGTGTTCTTGGATAGAATCATTTCAATACCTTCTTCCTGAATTAGAATTGACCTAGTAGTGAAGTATCTTTTGATTTAGGGTAGGGAGTTGGTAGGAGGAGAAAAGGATTGTGGGCATAATCTGGTATAACATATGGAAAACTCACTTGTTCCACTGTAAGTTTTCCTCTGTAGATGGTGTTATATTATGAAAACTTTTTTCTGTTAAAAAGAATTAAATTTTCAGGTGGTGCCTGTGGCTCAAAGGACTAGGGCATTGGCCCCATATGCCAGAAGTGGTGGGTTCAAACCCAGCCCCGGCCAAAAACTGCAGCTCCAGCAACAGAGTGAGACTTTGTCTCAAAAAAATAAAATATGATAAACATCCTTCAATGTGAGTGAACCCAAAAAGGCTTGCTTGATTGTTTTTAACGTTATCAAACATCATTACATAGCATGACTACATCATACTTCCTATTCCTCTTCTAATGAATGTCTAGTTTTCTAGATATTATTATTTAATTATTATTATTATAAGTGAATTTTTAACAAAAACCTTAGAGTCCAGAAAAAAATGAGATGGCATATTCAAAATCCTGAAAGAAAAAACTCAACCAAGAGTACTATACTCATTACTAAAATGAACTTATTATTATTAATAATAAAAATTAAATTTTCAATTTACATATATAAATAAATTGATAACAGAACTGATAAATTTTTCTACTATTGCATTAAAATATAATGTGAACATTAACATAGTTCCTACTTTGCTGAGTAAAGACTATAATATTTTAATGTGCATATAGAAAGACATAAATGAAAATCTCAGAGCCTAACCCACTGTAAGCACCAAATAAATATTTTTGAATTAACATATGAATAAATGAATAAGTGAATTACAGGGTAATTTGTAAAAGAAAAAATGTTGGGAGAGGAAAACTAGACATTCATTAGAAGAGGAATAGGAAGTATGATGTAGTCATGCTATCTAATGATGTATGATCACGTTAAAAACAATCAAGTAAGCCTTTTTGTGTTCACTCACGTTGAAGGATGTTTATCATATTTAATTTTTTTGAGACAAATTCTCACTCTGTTGCTGGAGCTAGAGTACAGTGATGTCATCAAAGCTCCCTGCAATCTCAAAGTCCTGGGCTCAAACAACCCTGCCTCGGCCTCCTAAAGTGCTGGGATTACAGCTCTACGCCACTGTGCCAGGCTGGTTTATGATATTTTTAAACTGAGAGATAAAGAGAATAATATGTCTCCAATAGTCTACTATCCAGCCTCTATAATTTTTAGCATTCTGTTATTCTCATTTCATCTATCTTTCTGTCTTCTTCATGATATATTTGAGGAGTGATACACTCACACATACACATAGTGTCATCCAATTTTTGTTTTTGTTTAAAAGATAACAAATTCCCTGTGTGTGTGTGTGTATGAGAGACAGAGAGAGAGATATTAGTAGATCTGGAAGAAAACACATCATACTGTTAACAGAGAGATCCACAGCATATGAGAGTGATTTTTTTTAAATTTATTTTTAATTTTTTTTAGAGACAGAGTCTCACTTTGTTGCCCTCGGAAGAGTGCCGTGGCCTCACAGCTCACAGCAACCTCCAGATTTTGGGCTTAGGCAATTCTCTGCCCTCAGCCTCCCAAGTAGCTGGGACTATAGGCACCCACCACAACACCTGGCTACTTTTTTGTTGAAGTTTGGCCGGGGCCGGGTTCGAACCTGCCACCCTTGGTTTATGGGTCGGTGCTCCACTCACTGAGCCACAGATGCTGCCTGAGAGTTATTTAGATAAGGGTGGGGAATGTAGGTAAGATTTTAATTTTTTACTTTAAACTGGGTCATTGGAATTTTATTATAGGTTTTTCCTTTATATTTACCCTGAAGCTAATGTATAATATCTTATCCTATTTTAAGCTGATAACAACTTAACTTAGACCACATACACAATCTCTACACTTTTATTATCCCTCCTCCCACATTTTGTGTTTTGGTGTCACACATTTTTAATGGTTTAACAAATTTTTGCAGCTTTAGTTATTTTTAATAGTTTTTGACTTTTAGCCTTTAATTAGAGATATAATTGATTTTCCTGTAGCCATTATAGTATTTTAGTGTTTTGGAGTTGACAGTGTACTTTTTACCAGAGAATTTTATACTTTGTAAGTGTTCTTATTGTTTTTAAGAGGCAGAATCTCACTCTGTTGCCAAGGCTACAGTGTAGGATGCAGTCTTAGCTCCCTGTAACCTTGGACTCCTGGCCCCAACAATTCTTCAGCCTTAGCCTCCCAAGCAGCAGAACTACAGGCATGCATGCATCACCGTGCCAGGCTAATTTTTTAAAGTTTATTTTTATTTTATTAGTGATGAGGTTTTGCTGTATTATCCGGGCTGGTCTCAAACTCCTGGTGTCCTCTTCCATAAGCTCAAAAACTCACTTTAACATTTCTTTTAAGGCAGATAGTGGTGATAAACAGTTTTTGTTTGTTTGACAAAATGCTTATCACCTCTTTGTTGTTGTTGTTGAGACAGAATCTCACTCTGTTGCCCTGGGTCGAGTTCCCTGGTGTCATAGTTCATAGTGACCTCAAATTCTTGGGAGCAAGAGATTCTCTTGCCTCATCCTCCCAGGTATATGGGACTAAAGGGGCCTGCTGCCACAATGCCCAGCTAGTTTTTCTATTTTCTGTAGAGGTAAGGTCTCACTCTCGCTCAAGCTGGTCTGCAACTTCTGAGCTCAAGCAATCCACGTGCCTTGGCCTCCCAGAGTGCTAGGATTACAGGCGTGAGCCACCGCCCCCAGTCTTCATTTTTGTAACAAGTATAGTACTCTTGGTTGAGTTTTTTCTTTTAGGATTTTGAATATGTCATCACATTTCCTTCTGGACTGTAAGGTTTCTGTGAAAAATTCACTTATAATCTTATGCAGGTTTCCTTGGATGTAACAATTTTCTCTTCTCTTGCTGCTTTCAAAGCTGTTTTAATTTTTTGTCTTGTTTTTTTTTGAAACAGACCCTCAAGCTGTCGTCCTGGGTAGAGTGCCGTGGCCCAACTCCTGGGCTTGAGCGATTCTCTTGCCTCAGCCTCCCGAGTAGCTGGGACTACAGGCACCCGCCACAACACCCAGCTATTTTTTGGTTGTAGTTGTCATTGTTGTTTGGCAAGCCTGGGCTGGATTTGAACCTGTCGGCTCTGGTATATGTGGCTGGTGCCTTAGCTGCTTGAGCTACAGGCGCCAAGCCACTGTCTTTAACTTTTAATAATTTGATCATAAGATGTCTCAGTGTGGGTCTCTTTGGTTCTTTTTTTCTTTTTTTTCTTTTTTCTAGTGTGGGTCTCCTTGGGTTCTTCTTATTTGGTGTCCTTTGGGCTTCTTGAGTCTGGATGTCCCATTATCTCTTTCTTTTCCTTCTGGTACACTGATAATGCATATGTTATTGAGTTTGATAGGATCCCATGAGTCTGTTAAATTATCCTCACTTTTCGAAATTATTTTGTCTGTTTTCTCCTCAGATGGTATGGTTTCCAATAATCTGTATTCAAGGTCACTAATTCTTCCTTTGCTTGACCTAGTCTGCTGTTGAATACCTCTACTGAATTTTTCAGTTTGATTATACTACTCTTCAGCCCTATGATTTCTGTTTCATACTTTTAAATATTTTCTATATCTTTGGCGAAATTCTCAGTTTTTCTTGCATTGCTCTCTTGACCCTAGTGAACATCTTTATAAACATGATTTTAAATTCCCTGTTGGGTACATGCAAAATAAGTTCACTTATCACCACTTCACTCTGGATAGTTTCTGGAGATTTTCTTTTTTACTTGAAATATATTTCCCTATGGCTTCATTTTCCTTGACTCTTAGTATTGGTTTCTGCACATCAGGTAAGACAGTAACCTCTCCCCATCTTGTCAAATTGGCTTTGTGTAGATGGTAAGGTGCCAGAGATTTTAGAGTGCTTCTCAAATATTTATGTTTGTCCAGACTGCTGTCTCTGTTTTTGGTGGCACCCTGAAGCTTAGGATGTGCCATGTCCTGTCATTTCCCAAGACGGTTAAAATAGAAAGCAGACTCCTTAGATCAGCAGTTCTCAACCTGTGGGTCGCAACCCACAGGAACTGTATTAAAGGGCCACGGCATTAGGAAGGTTGAGAACCACTGCTGTAAATGGAGCTGGGAAGGTTGAGGTGTTGAATGTGTGTCCCAGATCCTTCTATCTTCATAGTGAAGCCAAGCATAGGCATGTATCTCTTATTCTCTCTGCACTAACATGGGAAGATAATCTGTGGCAAAGGCCTATACTCATGTTCAAGCTGCAACCCCTGACCCCACAGAGATAGGAAGTGTGTCCATTGTACATCCACCTCTTTGTCTTCTGTGGTCTAGGGCCACTCAAAAATGCAAAGCAACACTGACTCCCAGAACTAGGTTGTTAAGGAGTAGGTCCCTTGGGTGGAAGCTTCAGAAGCGGTGGGACTTGGTATGTGGTCAAACTCCTTCCAGGCAGAATGAGTAGCCCTAGACTTTTTACATGGGTGGGCCAAGAAGGCTTATGCAATACCAAGATCTGGCTGCCTACAGGCTGCTGTTTCTTGCCCTGTTAGCTTCCTGATACAAGTTAATTAGGAGTCTGGCCATCAAGTAGCCACTAGAAGTGTATGCTGTAAGACCCTTCTGAAGAGAAATGGGACTTGCACATTTCCAACCTTTTCTTGCACTGCTTTAAGGGGGGTGTAGTCCTTGAAAGTGTTTGCACACCTGTGTAAAACCACATTGTTGTCCTGTGGTCTAAGGAGACTTGCATATGCCTTGTCCCTTCTGCCCCTAGATCTAATAGGTTTAGGATAAAGTCCTCTAGGAGGTAACTGTCAAAGTTTGGGTGCTCAAGTCATGGCATAAACCCTCTCCTGCAAGAAACAGGGAGCTGCATTTTTAAAGCCCCTTCTCTGCCCTGTTCCTGAGGGATGAACCCTACCTACATGCCCATATAAAACTGCCACTTTTTTCTGCAGGCTAGAGAAACTCATGTGTGTCTAATTCTCTCTGCTTCCAGAGCTGGTGAAAAAAGTCAAGCCCTTGGGAGCCTTAAGGTTAGGGCACTCTATTTGCGGTACCTTCGTCTCCCCAAGGAGAAGCTGGATGTTGGGAGCTTCCTTTCCCAGTGTTATGGCACAGTGCCCAGGGTGGGGTCTGTGCCGAATGTGCCTCGGGTTTTCCTAACCGTTCCATGTGGATATTTATCTTAGTTACCAAGTGGGTACGGATCTCTCAACTCATCTCTGACTTCCCCCAGTGGGAACAGATCCATAAATAGATGTTTATTTGGAATTTCTGTAGGAGAGGGAGAGTTAAGATCTTGCTATTCTAGGCCACACCTGTAATCCTAGCACTCTGGGATGGGGCGATTGCTTGAGCTCACAAGTTCGAGACCAGCCTAAGAAAAAGTAAGACTTTGTCTCTACTAAAAATAGAGAAACTGAGGCAAGAGGATTGCTTGAGCCTTAGAGTTGGTGGTTGCTGTGAGCTATGACTCCATGGCACTCAACCTAGGGCAACAGCTTGAGACTCTGTCTCAAAAAAAAAAAAAAAAAAAGGATCTTGCTATTCTGCCAAGTTTCTGATATCACCTAGAAATTTCTTTAAACAAATTATGTATTAACTCTCAAAACTTTACCTCAGCCCTCTTAGGGGCAGAGAATTAAGTTGACATAAGATAGAAAACAGGAGAAAAGTATACAGATTTTATTTTACATGGACATGGAAGTTCTCACAGTTGTCACAGGAAAATGAAAACCCAAAGAAAGTGGAAAAGCCCAAATGTTTATGTAGTAGATTGAACAAGAGTGGTAATGGTGGAAAAACTAAAAGGTATGGGGAGAAAAAGGAAGGTAAAGGTTACACTGGCCAGGCGTGGTGGCACACACCTGTAATTCCAGCACCTTGGGAGGCCAAAGCAGGAGGATCACTTGAGACCAGTTCAAGATTGGCCTGAGCAACATAAAGAGATCTGACTCTACAAAAGTTATAAAAATTAGCTGGGCATGGTCGCATGTACCTATAATCCCAGCTGGGGCAGAAGGTGCACTTGAGCCTGGGTGTTTGAGTTGATTGTGAGCTATGATGCCACTACACTCTATCCCAGGTGACAGAGCAAGACCCTGTCTAGAAAAAAAAAAAAAAAAAAAAAAAAAAAGATTATTTTATTTTAACAAGTTCTGTTTGTACAGATTTTTCTTGGCATCAACTCCCCAACTCTGTTAATGTTTCTTTTTTCCTGGTACAGAGAGAAAGGAGGAGTTCAGAGTATCACTTTTTTTGTCTAGTGTTTTTCAAATGCCTTTTGCTGGAAATAATTCTTACACTTTAGTGACATATTTTGAACTGACATATTCTGCCACCTTTCCCAACTCAAATGTTTAATGAAAAAGAAGGAACATATTTTATCTAAGGAGCTTAACATAATTATTGCTATTTACTTGAGTGCCCAAAACAGAAATGTAGTCCAGCATTTATGAACAGCCTTCATAATATTTTTTATTTTTCTCTCCTATCAACAATATAATTGTTGATTATATCAACAGTCCATTGCTCTAGTTTTTTTTTGTAGAGACAGAGTCTCACTTTATGGCCCTCGGTAGAGTGCTGTGGCCTCACACAGCTCACAGCAACCTCCAACTCCTGGGCTTAAGTGATTCTCTTGCCTCATCCTCCCAAGTAGCTGGGACTACAGGCACCCGTGGCTATTTTTTGGTTGCTGTTGATGAAACCATATGCAGAAAACTTCCAGTATTGCCAAAAAAGGGAATAAAAGCCAATTTCTCCAGTGACAGCAAGGCAAGACCTGAACAAAATTATGAAGAAGGTTGGGAGTTCTTAATCACTGATTTAAGGATGTAGAGTGAGTTGTCACACAAGATGAAGAGTGGCCAAGTCCTCTGCACTGCATTTATGTAGAATTGGAGGTGAATTCAGGTACTTTGTGATCTTGGGATGCTGAAAAGCCCAATAATTACATGAAACACATTGTATCACAGTGGCACAGCTGTTGCCCTCACAAACATTAATTCTTCTTTGTTTCTTTCTCCTGAACACACAAGACAAATTTTTTTTTTAACAGGACAGTTTTTAAGAAAGGAAGTACAGATAGTGCATACTATTGAAAAAACCACAGTGAATGCCTGTTATGGCTGCATCTCCCCACACCTCCTTGGTATGTTTAAGCCCTAACCCCAAATGTGTGTCTATATTTAGAGATAGAGAGTTTAAGGAGATAAAGCTAAATGAGGTGGTAAGCCGGGTGTGGTGGCTCGTACCTGTAATCCCACAATTGGGAAGCTAGGTGGGGTGGGGGCCGGTAGATTGCTTGAGCTCAGGAGTTTGAGACCAGCCCCAGCAAGAGTGAGATGCGAATTCTATAAAAAGCAGGAGAACTAGCCAGGCGTTGTGGGAGTGTCCTATAGTCCCAGCTACTCTGAGACTGAGGCAAGAGGGTAGCTTGAGCCCAAGAATTGAAGTTGCTGTGAGCTGTGATGCTCTGCCCAGGGCAACAGAGTGAGACTCGATCTCCAAAAATATATAAATAAATAAAACTAACTAACTAACTAACTAAATAAATAAATAAATAAATAAATAAATAAAAATATATAAATAAGGTCATAAGAGTAGTATCCTTACTGGTGTCTATGAGACGAGGAAGAGACACCATACGACTCTCCCTCCACGTGAGCGCAGAGGAAAGGCCTCCTGGACACACAGTGAGAAGGTGGTCATCTGCCAGCCAGAAAGAGAAGCCTCACCACGAATCAGTCCCACAGGCACATGGGATTGGATTTTTAGTCTCTAGAACTATGAGACAATAAATGTCTGTTGTGAAGCCACCCAGCCTGTGAAGCCACCAAGCCTGTGTTGTTTTTTTTTTTTTGTAGAGACTGAGTCTCACTTTACTGCTTTCGGTAAAGGGCCATGACGTCACACGGCTCACAGCAACCTCCAAATCTTGGGCTTCCGCGATTCTCCTGCCTCAGCCTACGGAGCACAGCAACCTCCAGATCTTGGGCTTCCGTGATTCTCCTGCCTCAGCCTACCGAGCACAGCAACCTCCAGATCTTGGGCTTCCGCGATTCTCCTGCCTCAGCCTCCGGAGCAGCTGGGTCTATAGGCGCCCCCCACAACACACGGCTTTTTTTTTGGTTGCAATTTGGTCGAGGCCGGGTTTGAACCGTTACCCTCAGTATATGGGGCCGGCGCCCTACTCCCTGAGCCACAGGCGCCACCCCAGCCTGTGGTATTTTTTATAGCAGCCCTAGTAGACTGATACAGTGCCTTAGCATCTTTCGTTAAGACCCTCTTTTTTTTTCTTGAGACAGGGTTTCTCTCTGTTGTCCAGGGTAGAGTGCAGTGGCATCATCATAGCTGACAGCAACCTTAAACTCCTAGGCTCAAGTAATCTTGCTTCAGTTTCCCAAGTAGCTGGGACTACAAGCACCCACCATGACATCCAGCTAATTTTTCTACTTTAGTAGAAATAGGGTCTCTAATTCTTTGGGTTCAAGCAATCCACCTGCCTCAGCCTCCTGAGGATGCTCTTTTTATTCAACGTCTTAGTTATCCTGAGAAGACAACTGAAGTTTACCTGTTACCTTTTTTCAAGGAATGCTACTCAACCTTCCGGTCTCGTTTCTCTTTCTCAGTAACTTCTGGTCATTTTGCATTGCTAGCTTATATTGAAATATAACTTTGTGCTCTTTAGATAAGCAATTGAGGACATGACTGAGGTCTGTGGCAGAGAAGGACACGCTACGTGGGAGAGATTTGGGCCAAAGTGGATGGCGGCCGGGATGGAGGAGACCTTGTAGCAGCACTTGGAGGACACAGTGAAGAATCCGTCCATTATTGGAGTCCTGTGCACAGATTCACAATGACTTAATCTGGACTGCCGTGAGACCCTGTCAGGTGAACATGCTGGAGTGATACCTCTTCTAGCCCAGCAAGCAGCTAAGCTAACCTCTGACTCCACTGATATTCCTGTGGTGCGCCTAGATCAGATAATGGGAACATTATGATCCAGAAACATGATGGCATCACAGTGGCAGTGCATAAAATGGCCTCCTGACATCTCATATCAGCTCTCTAGTAGCCTTTCGTTGGGACTCAATGCTAACGATGTTGATGATCTTATAGAATTACTGAAGTTCCAGCAGTTAGGCTATTCATTTAATGGACATTGGACACTTTTCTATTTATTTTGGACTAAGTTGCTTCTTAACTAACTCTATGGCCTGACTAACCTATCAAGATACTAAATATTAGTAAGAAAGGATCATGTTTTTAAGCAGCAGGTCCAGGTCACTTTATATATAGAATTTTGTTATGTTTAATAAATCTGTTTAGAAGGAAAAAAAAGAAATTTAGGAAAATGTAATACAATATCATTTTGCTCCTTGAAAAGACTTGTTAAGGAAAATACAGCTGGCCAGGTCCAGTGGCTGACGCCTATAATCCTAGCCCTTTGGGAGGCTGAGGTGGGTGGATCTTCTAAGCCCAGGAGTTCAAGACCAGCCTAAGCAAGAGCAAGACCCGTTTCTAAAAAATATTCAAGCATTGTGGTGGACCCCTACATCCCACCTACTTGGTAGGCTGAGGCTAGATCGCTTGAACCTAAGAATTGGAGGTTATTGTGAGTTGTGATGCCACTGCACTCTACTGAGGATGACAAAGTGAGACTCTGTCTTGATAAAAGAAAAAAGAAAAGGAAAAAATAAAAAAATACAGCTTATAACTCAGGTTTAGAATCAAATTGCCAAAATACCTTAGTTTCTGTATGGACTTGCATTATTTTTTTCTTTGTATTATATGTATTAACCTAAGTTAATAGAAAAAATTGCATATAAATGTGACTATAAATGCTACACAAAATGCTACACTGTATACTATATGATTTTTATTTTATTAATTAATTATTATTATTTTAATGACAGAGTCTCATTATGTTGTCCTTGGTAGAGTGCCATGGTGTAATAGCTCACAGCAACCTCAAACTCTTGGGCTCAAGTGATCCTCTTGTCTCAGCCTCCCAAGCAGCTAGGACTACAGGTGCCTGCCACAATGCCCAAATAGCTGGGGTCTTGCTGTAGCTCTGGCTGGTCTCAAACTCCTGAGCTCAGGCAATCCACCTGCCTCAGCCTCCCAAGGTGCTAAGATTACAGATGTGAGCCATGGTGACCAGCCTTTTTTTTTAATTTTTGAAGACAGAGTTTCACTCTATAGCCTGGGCTAGAGTTCAGTGGTGTCATCATACCTCACTACAATCTCAGACTCCTTGGCTCAATTGATCTTCCTCCTTCAGCCTCTGGAGTAGCTGGGATTACAGGTATGCACCACCATATCTGCCTAATTTTTTTCTTTTAATTTTGGTAGAAATAGTCTCACTGTGTTGCTCAGGCTGGTCTTAACCTCCTGAACTCAAAGGATTTTCCCATCCCAGCCTCCTAAAGTGCTAGGATTATAGGCATGAGCCATTGTGCCCAGCCTAATTAGTTTTTAAGACCTTTTGTCAGGGCAGTTAAGCTCTGGGTTTGTTTTCTTGTCTTATTTTGAGATTGTTTGTGTTTTTCCTTGAGTTGTGTGGTTGAAAACCAATGGATAAGACGGTCTTTAAGATTCCTTCGAGTTCTAACATTCTCTCACTCCTATGTCATAAACTCACAATCCAAGCTTCAGGGCATGCTGGGTCATTCCAAACAGCAGGATCTAGGAGCCAGAGCCAGAGAGAGGTATTGCCGAGGAGAAGCCAGCAGACGCATCAACTCCCACTAGGGAGAAGGTGTGCAGACAAATCAGCAAGTCCAGGGGGGTGCAGTGAACTCCAGGTGGATCTGGGTCAGTAATGCTCTCCAAGAGGGGAAACTTGATTCCAGAACATGGCCCCACGTGTGGGATTTCTGGGCAGTGGTGATTTTCAGCCATCAGATGCTTTTCCAGGAACATAATTCAGGGAGGGCTGTCACAATAGAGCCATTGTGAGAGTTGTAAAGGGAAGAAGGTGGACTAAATTGGGTGAAGGAAATTTGGATTATGGTCTACCAAGCTGGGGTGCAGGAAGCTTTGTTGCCTGAAGGGAAGCTGCATGGGGAGAGAGAACCCTGCTAGCTCAGTTAGACAGACTGCCCATCCCAGGAAGCTGTAAGTTTGAGTGAGTAAATGTGTCTGTCGCTGGGGGTAAGGAGTAGAGGGGAGCCTCTGCTCAACATTCACATAGACATTCAGGGCTCTCTTTGATTTTAGCATAATGATTTTTTCCAAGCCCTTTGTGAGAGGGGAAAGCTTCTCCATTTTTGGCAGGCTGGATTTCAGAAATGGGCAAGGCTGAGCCAACAGCAATGACTGGCACTCAGCAAGTAGAAGAGAGAACAGACGTCTCCATGGCCATTTCAGAGATGGAATGCAGGCTAACTGGTAGTCATAGGAGGAAGCCTGAGCTGCCCTGAAATGAAATTTTTATCACTTAAGTATTAAATTAGAGTTTTCTGAAGATCTATGGGGGATACCGTGGAAGGGATTCCTGTGTTGAGTGGGAAATTGAACCAGAAAATAAGAGTCAAGTCAACCGTATTTTCACTTTTTACCCCATTATAGGTTCTTTTAATGAATCATATTAAATCACATAGTATATACCAGGAGTAGGTATGATCCAGCTTTAGGTGTTGTCCTCCTCTATTACAAATAATGCACACAGTTAACTTCATTTTTGCTCAGCCAATTTGGATCTGGTGTTCCTCAAGCTCCCCTTTAGTGGTTTCTGCCTTCTTTGCTCAGTTCCTGGAACTCTGATTTTGCCACAGGTATGACTGACTTGATGTACCATTTTATTTTATTTTTTATATTTATTTATTTATTTTGAGACAGAGTCTCACTATGTCATCCTCAGTAGAGTGCCATGGCGTCACAGCTCACAGCAACCTCATACACTTGGGCTTAAGCAATTCTCTTGCCTCAGCCTCCCTAGCATTTGGGACTACAGGCGCCTGCCATAATGCCCGGCTATTCGTTGTTGTTGTTGTTGTTGTTATTGTTGCAGTTGTCATTGTTGGTTAGCTGGCCTGGGCTGGGTTCGAACCCACCAACTTTGGTGTATGTGGCTGGTGCTGTAACCACTGTGCTACGGACGCTGAACCTGTTTTTTTTTTTTTTTTTTTTTTGACACAGTCTCACCCTGGCTAGAGTGCCATAACATCATTGCTGACAGCAACCTCAAACTCTAGGGCTAAAATGATCCTCTTGCCTCAGCCTCCCGAGTAGCTGGGACCACAAGCATCTGCCACCATGCCTGGCTAATTTTTCTAGTTTTAGTAGAGATGAGGTCTCACTCTTACTCAGGCTAGTATGGAACTCCTGAGTTTAAGCAGTCCACCTGCCTTGGCCTCCCAGAGTGCTAGGATTATAGGCATGATCCCCTGTGTCCGGCCTGATGTCCAATTTTAGATGTAAAACACAGCCCAAGCTGGAAGTGTCCCTGGACAGAAACAGATTAGATGGGCTCTTTTTTCTTTTCTTTTCTTTTCTTCATTCCTTTTTTTTCATTCTTTCAGAGATAGGTCCTTTCCCAGGCTGACCTTGAGCTCATGGGCTCAAAGGATTCTCCTGCCTCCACCTCCTGAGTAGTTGGGACTATAGACATGTGTTATTGTCCTTGGCTTACATGGGTCTGTTTTCAGTTCAGCCATGCTGCTGAGAGAGGGGAACTGTATAGCATTCACCATTGTTATTTCCTTCTTTTATGCAGTGACCTGAGCTAACTGTGCTTCCAAAGCTATACTTTTCAAGAAGAGAGCATTTGAGGACAAAATTAAATTAAAGGAATGGAGACAGGAAAATGAGATGAGGCTATTTTTGAGCAGTGGCTGAAAATGTACTTGGGAAGAGAAGTGACTGCCATAGGTCTGAATTTCTAGCAGCAGACTATGTGTCAACGCTTCATGTATAAGAAATTTATTATAGAAGTGCTTCCAGAAGAAATGGATAAGGGAATGGGGGGTGTAGGACAAAGAAAGAAAAGGAGCTGAACAGAGGTGAGAATGCAAGTACTTGGTTCATTTCTTATTGCTGTGCACCTTAAACTTAGGGGCTTACACAGTGATTTAAAATCTCATAGTTTCTGAAGGTGAGAATTCCAGGCACACCATAACTGAGTCTGCATAACTGTAGGGTCTCACAAGGCTGCAATCAAGGTGTCATCCAGGACTGTGGTCTCATTTGAGGCTTAGGGTCTTTTTCTAAGCTCATGTAGTCATTAGCAGAATTCATTTCCATGAAGCTGTGGGACTCATAGTGGTTTGCTCCTTCAAGGAAGACAGGAGAATATCTCTCTGATCTTAGAATTAAAGAGCCCTCTTTTAAAAACTCAACTGAATAGATCAGGTCCAAATAGTCTCCTTTATAAACTCAAAGTCAACTGATTAGGGACCTTAATTACATCTGCAAAATCCTTTTATTTTGCTATGTAATGCAACATAATCACAGGGGCGGCATTCCATCATATTCGCAGGTCATGCTTCTACTCTGGGGAAGGGTATTTAGACATTGGCTACCATCTTAGAATTATGCCTAGACCAGGTGCAGTGGCTCACGCCTGTAACCCTAGCACTCTGGGAGGCCAATGTGGGTGGATCACTTAAGCTCAGGAGTTGGAGACCAGCCTGAGCAAGAGTTAGACCCCTATCTCTACTAAAAATTAAAAAAAACTAGCCAGGCTTTGTGGTGGGCACCTGTAGTACTAGCTACTCAGGGGGCTGAGGCAAGAGGATCATTTGACCCAAGACTTTGAGGTTGCAGTGAGCTATAATGTCATGACACTGTACATAGAGCCACAAAGTAAGACTGTCTCAAGAAAAAAAAAAAAAAAAGAAAGAAAGAATTCTGCCTACCACAGGTATAATACCAGCCACTGCATGATCCTGTTGAAACCTCTAGGTATTGGTAGAACTTGAGACAAGGTTGGCTTTCATGTTCTCTCACAAGTCAATCGCTTGCTACGTGCCTCTTTGGGGGCTATAAACTCGCAGGTAATCTTCGCTCTTAGCAAGTGTTGGCAGTGACTCTGGTAGCTCTCAGACTGTTGTATGAAGAACATATCTTCTCTGGCTCAGAGAAGATAAGGCTCACAGAAAGAACTAAGGAACGTAGGGATCTGGCAAAGCACCAACAGTGGTCACTACTGGCCACTCATTCAAACATTCAGACCTAGTAAAGTCTCGCTTAAAGTCCCTCCAGCCTGTCATAGCTCCTTCAAGACCGTGGATGGCCACATTTCTGGGGGGAAATAGCAGAGGAACATGGGTGAGGTCAGGTAAAGCTCCCATTGCTGAAGTTGGTCTTAACGTCATAACTGACATGCTTCATCTCCCTTCTCTACTACCAGTTCTAATTTCTCTCATCCTCAGCAAGAATTTCTGCTATCTCAGTGGCTTATTGATGAGATAAACAGACTATTGATCTAAGACCCTGATCACTACATCCTTATCAGACCATTTATTGCTGAAATTGCCCGTTCAGAATTAAAACTGGGCCTGGGAGTACCAGAAGTTGCCCCAGTGGGTTCTTGGAGTCCTGGAAACATTCCTCTTGCCTCATTCTGTAATAGCAGTTCTATCTCCTCAAGATGAACAGGGTCAATTTCCTTGCCAGGATAATAACTCTTCTTTTTGCCTTTTATACTACTGGCAAAAGGAACTCTGTCTCTGTCCATCTTGTGCTACTATAACAGAATACCAGAGCCTGGGTCATTTATAATGAACAGAAATGTGTTTTCTCACAGTTCTGAGACTGGGAAGTCCAAGATCAAGATGGTAGCATTTGGCAAGGGCCTTCTTGCTGCACCATCCTATGGCAGAAAGTGGAGGGCAGAGGTCAATGGGGGCCAAACTTGTCTTTTTAAAACAACATGAATCCCACTGGCCCATCATCTCCCAGAGATTCCATATCCCAGCACTATCACAGTGGCAACCAAATTCAATGTGAGTTTTGAAAGGGACAAACTTTCAGAAGTCACAAACCCTTGGTGACCAGGTGGCATATGTAGCTTTAGGTTTATTAGGATTCTAATGGTATCCCATGGTGGAAGCATTTCTACCCTGGCAACTAGGATATCTAGACTAGCAGGACCTAAACTTGTGGAGACAGGAAGCATAAATTCCTCAGGTGGGTAAATGGAAGTGACAGCAGTAATACTTTCATTTCCACTCCAAGTTTCTGAGCTGGCACATCCATGAGTCATTCAAACCTTGCCAACCAGTATCGTAATTAAGTTCACCTTGTCTCTAGTAAAGAGCTGCTTTACAATTCCAGAATCCAATCATTCCCAGTGGGGAGAACACATCCATAATAGTACCTGAAACTATCAACTCTGAGAAATGGAGGACCCTACAACTCAGTGTCTCAGGATGCTGTGCCCCCCTCATATGTATGTCCCCTATTGCATAAGTCAAAGGAGCATCTTCTGGGTCATTACAAGGAACATAGACAGCTGATGGGCCTGTGAGTCTGAAATAGATTCATTCTGATGTGTTCTTTTCTTTGAGCCTTTGAACACCATCCTTAACAGTGCTGAAGTACCGCTGGAGTCTCCACCTCTTTTAACATGGGCCATCCCCCCCACACCCCCAGAAATTTCCAAAAGCCGTCTCCATAGTCCATTGGGATGATTCTGTTACCAGGGAATGAGTCCTAAGGCCCAGGACAGTGTCTTTGTAATTAAAAATCTCCTTTGTTCAGTTTGGTACACTGCCCCCCACTCATTCCACCACACTCAAGATCCTCTCCTGCAGACATCTGCCAAGCCTTGCAGCTCTTTCAATGACCGCTCCCTTTCATTACTTGGTAGTACCAACACATCCCCAGTCAGGCCACAGTGAGACTCGTCTCTCATTATTGGTCTAGTGGCCGGAGTGGGATGGGATGGGAGGCTGCTGAACTTGGGGAGGAAGAGTATTATGTTGAGAACCACAAGGCATATGTGGCCTTGGGGCCTTTGTGTGGTCTCCAGCAAGGGTGGGCCACTATCCTTCTGCAGACCCATGGGGTCAGGGTTCTCAAGTGCATTTACCCAAGTCTTAGGTTCACATTCCTTCCCTGACAAGGCCCTGGTCTACGAGACTTGAAGTCACAAGTTCAGCCTTTTTTGAAGTTCTTCCACTCTTACCCTTAGATGCAAGCCTCCTCTCCAGCACACTGCATCCTCTGGTTTCTGGAAAGTGTCTCTAAGAGATTTGGCAGGAGGCCTTCTGAGTTTCATGCCTCAGCTTATCATTTTCTCTTCAATGCATCAATGATGCCCAGAATCAGTCAATCAATTTCACAGTCCTTTTTTGGAGACAGTCTCATTATGTCACCCTTGGTAGAGTGCCATGGCGTCACAGCTCATAGCAACCTCAAACTCTTGGGCTTAAGCGATTCTCTTGCCTCAGCCTCCCAAGTAGCTGGGACTACAGGTTCCTGCCACAATGTCTGGCTATTTTTTGTTGCAGTTGTCATTGTTGTTTAGCTGGGCCAGGGTGGATTTGAACCTGCCAGCCTTGGTGTATGTGGCTAGTGCATAAACACTGTGCTACAGACATGGAGGAAATTTTACAGTCTTTATAATTGCCATTTCCCTTATACTTCTTGAAGAACAAAGAAATAACACAAGCCAGTGTCTCCTTTTCTTCTGTGTCCCACCCCAATTCACCACTGGAAGTCTTGGGTACTGCAGTTCTACAGTGACAGGGGCTATCAACTCCCCCATTTGCTCCAGCAGGTAGGAAGTGCTGCCTGGCAACCAGTCAAGTGACCCAAATACAGAAGCCCATGCTGAGGGCCCCTTTCAGAATCTAAAACCTTGGCCTTGGTTCTGCAAAAGCAGATATTGAGACAAAGATTTGTGAGCAACTGATTTAACAATGAGGTACCCCCAGAGAAACCCATGAGGAAATGGGGAAGCAGCACATTAAAGAGAAGAAATGAAATGACTGTGCCATTTGGGGGCAAAGTTTCAGCTTCAGCATGTCCCTGTTGGGCCTTCTTGGGTAAAAATTATCACTGAAGGTTGGACTCTCTCAAGAAGGGAGATGAGTTTTCACCCCCCCACACAAGGCAGTCATTTTTGTTGTTGTTGTGTGTTTGTTTGTTTTTATTTTTTGAGATAAAGTCTTACTATGTTTCCTCGGTAGAGTGCTGTGGCATCACAGCTCACAGCAACCTCAAACTCTTAGGCTTAAGCGATTCATGGCATCACAGCTCACAGCAACCTCAAACTCTTAGGCTTAAGCGATTCTCTTGCCTCAACCTCCCAAGTGGCTGGGACTACAGGTGCCTGCCACAACACCCAGCTATTGTTGTGTTGCACTTGTCATCATTATTTAGCAGGCCCAGGCTTGGTGCGAACCTGCCAGCCCCGGTGTAGGTGGCTGTGAGCTATGATGGTCCTATGGGACTCTACCCAGGGAAATTGAGTGAGACTCTGTCTCAAATTAAAAAAAAAAATGCGGCCGTGTGTGGTGGCTCATGCCTCTAATCTTAGCACTCTGGGAGATGGAGGTGGGCAGATTGCTTGAGTTCATGAGTTTGAGACCAGCCTGAGACAGAATGAGACGCCGTCTCTAAAAATAGCCAGGTGTTGTAGTGGGCACCTACAGTCCCAGCTACTTGGGAGGCTGAGGCAAGAGGATATCTTGAACCAAGAGTTTGAGGTTGCTGTGAGCTATGAAGCCATGGCAATCTACCCAGGGTGACAGAGTGAGACTGTCTCACTAAAAAAAAAAAAAAAAAAAAATCTAACAAAAAAAATTTTTAATTTGAGATCTATTTGAGTAAAACTGATGAAAAAAATCAAAGATACAAATAAAATGGAAAAATATCCCATGTATATGGATAAAAATATTGCTCAATATTGTCAAGATGTCAGTTCTTTCCCAATTGATTCATTCCCAATGGATCAATTTCCCAATGATCTATAAATTCAATGCAATTCCAGTCAAAATTCCAGCAAGTTATTTTATGGATATACATCTACATTTTTGCATAACTAGAAAGATTCATTAGAAACTGCCAATTGTGGCCTATCGGTGAGGAGCAGGGGATCTGGGAGGAGACCTGCCTTTACATATTTTGTACCTTTTGAATTTTGTATCATGTGCATGTACATAGATAAAAAAGAAATTAGGCTAGAAAACAATTTAACTAGGTCACAGAGCTAGTAAGGAGTAAAAAGTAGTTAAATCCAGATCTTCTGCACGGTAAACCCAAAGCCTTTTTTTTTTTTTTTTTTAATTATCCCACTTTGTGAAGGTGGATAAGGAATGGGATTTCTCTTTGCATAGGATGGCAGGTAATTATAAAGAGGGATGGAAAGAGCCTTGTGGTTGGATTGGGAATGTGGTAGGCAGAAAGCCAGGCTGAGAAGTGTGGATGTTCCTCTGTAGGAGGCCGAGGCCGGTGGATTGCTTGAGCTCAGGAGTTCTAGACCAGCCTGAGCAAGAGTGAGACTCTGTCTCTACTAAAAATAGAAAAACTAGTCTGGCATTTTGGTGGGTACCTGTAGTCCCAGCTACTTGGGAGGCTGAGGCAGGAGGATTGTCTGAGCCCAGGATTTTGAGGTTGCTGTGAGTTATGAAGCCACAACACTCTACCCAGGGCAACAGACTGAGAAAAAAAAAAAAAAAAAGAAGAAAGAAATAAAAGAAAGTCTCATTCTGTTTGTGCTGCTGTAACAGAATTCCACAGGAAACTGGGAATTCTGGGTAACTTATATACAACAGGAAAAAAAAGAAAAGATAAAGTCTCATCCTATTTGTGCTCCTATAACAGAATTCCACGGGTAACTGGGAATTCTGGGCAACATTTATTTATTGGCGGGGGTGGGGGGTAACGTATATACAACAGAAATTCATTTCTACCAGTTTGGAGGCTGGGAAGTCCAAGATCAAGGCAGCTGCAGACTTGGTGTCTGGTGAGGGCTGTGTTCTTCCTTTAAAGATAGCTCCTTTTTTGCTGCATCTCCAAGGGCAGAAGGGTGCAAGGGAGTTTGCTTGAACCTCTTGTATAAAGACATTAATCCCATTCATGAGCATGGGCCCTGGTGACCTAAACACTTCTGAAGAGCCCCACCTCTTAATACTCCCGGGTATTAGGTTCCAGAATATGAATTTGGGGAGACACCAACACTCAGACCCGTAGCAGAGGGATTCTGTAAGAATTGAAAACATAAGATATGGAAAGATTCTCTTTAATAGAAGCTCATCTGAATAAACCTCAAAGGGCTCCAAGAGTGCCGGGGAAGACATGGTAGCATAGAAAGTGATGGAGGGAGGACTTGATCAGTAGCTGAGCAGAGGGCATGTGTGTAACTGGTGAGCATCTAGGAGACAGGGTAAAGGTCTGCAGAAAAAGCATCAGGAAAAATTCTGATGTTCCTGACTACCCTTCATACTGATTGCTTTTTTTCTCTTGTACAAAGAATTAAGGAAATTGCTTTCAAATTAGAATTACTTTTCAGCGTTAGGAAAGAATCTAGGTTCTAAAAGTCATTGCATTTTTACATGTAAGCCCAGCTGTAATGCAATCATTTGCATTTATATAGCAACATTCATCTATGGCAGAAGCGTTGCCATTAATCCTCACAGTGTCCTTGTGAAGGAGCTGGTAAGCAGGATTATCTCCATTTCACAAATAAGAAAAATGGAGCCACTGAGAAGATAAGTGATTTGGGTGCAAATAGGTTGAGTCTATATGGGGAATTAATACTAATATTAATAGAATTCTCTTGGAAATTAGTTATAGATGATTGGTTCAGCACTGTTTGGTGTTCAAATACTCAACAATTTTTAATAAATGAACATCTTACTTTGGCTTTCCAACCAATAGAATATGATTGCTACTCAGGTTTTATTCACCCCGACTGATGAATAACAAAAATCATCCTGTGGGATTTAAAGCCACATTTCTACAGTGTTTTTCAACCTTTTTAATCTCATGGCATACTTGAACCTATAGTTAAACTTCCACACATACTTAAATTATGTTAACAAAAAAGAAAATAGTTAAAAAAAGAATATACTTACTGTCTGGCTCAGCACCTGTAGCACAGTGGCTACAGCGCCAGCCACGTGCACTGAGGCTGGTGGGTTTCAGCCTGGCCCAGGCCAGCTAAACAACAAAAAATAGCTGGTGCCTGTAGTCCCAGCTATTTGGGAGGCTGATGCAAGAGAATCACTTAAACCCAAGAGTTTGAAGTTGCTGTGAGCTGTGATGCCATGGCACTGTACCAAGGGCGACAATGTACTGAGGGTGAGACTCTGTCTCAAAAAAAAATAAAATAAAATAAAATAAATATATATATATATACTTATTGTGCTTTGAATTTCTTTTGAAAATAATTTAATTAGTGGTCTTTAAGAATTTTCAAGGCACACCTAAGATCCTCTCATAGAACACCAGTGGAAAATCACTGCTCTAGAGCCCAGGAGTCTATGAAAAGAATTCTAAAATCAGGGTAATAATAAGAGAAAGTTACTTGGTTTGAACAGGTTATTTGCAATTCGCTTTGTTTTTTTAACTCCTAGATAGTCAAATTTTAAGGTAAGGATTTGGGGTGTAAGTCGTTTATTCAGAAGTTATACCAGGAAGCATATGAAGGAAGTGGGGGAGATCAGGGAAGAGAGGAAGGTTGATAAAGGGTTCCATCATGAGTGAATCATACTGGTGGCAATGCTGTCTGCTGGCACCTCTGTGAGACAGTGTAGCCCACTTCAGAATTGTCTCACCGATGGGCAAGGAAGTTGGGGTTTTTTTACCTACCACCTCGTGACTCTTTTCAGATGAGCATTACTCTCCTGTCATTTCTCTTCTGTCCTGTGCTCAGGATTGCCAGCTCTGGCCCAGACAAAGAAATGCTAGGAAGCCTTCAGCTCATACCAAGATACCATATTTAGAATCGCTAATGATGATTTCTGGTCTCAATTACAATTTACTGATATTATATAATCCTGAAATTCCATATTCTTTTCTGATTTCCAAAGTGCCACTGGGTGAATTCTTTCTCAGGATGGCATAGCTGTTAATGAGAAAAGAAAAGCCCCTGCCTGTTCTGAAATACAAATACATTTCCCGATAGCATTTGAGTACTTTAAATATGACTCTTAGGGTCAGCCTTCTCAATCCTCATTGTTGTATGGGGATTGTGGTAATGATAGCAAGATCCTTATTTTAACATAGAGGCAGAGGGCTGGGGATTCCACGTCACAGACCCTACTCAAAGGTCCTGAGGATATCAATTCCACGTAATCTCCACTGTAGGGGGCTGAGAATTCCACGTCCCAGACCCTACTCAAAAGTCCTGAGGAGATCAGTACCATGTGATTCCCACTGTACAGGGCTGGGGATTCCACATCCCAGACCCCGCAGATTGAAATGGGAACGTCTTCCGCAACAACTGGCTGGTGGCCTTGTGTCCACCTAGGCCTTATTCCGACTACTACATAAAATTCCACGCAGACCCCCAATGATGAAAATCATAGAGATGAACAGACAGACAAAACAAACATACTGTAAACAACCCAAACGACAGAGACAGACACACCAAACACACTTACTGGAAACAACACAAACCACAGACAAACAGACACACCAAACACATTTACTGGCCCACCAGGTGGAGTCTCTAGAGGCCTTGGGTATCCCAGACGAGCCCCCAAATGTTATGCCCAGAGTTTGGGGTACCCAATGACTACATGAGACAGCCAGGATCCGATGCAACAACATGAGGGTTTTTATTTAAGCTGGAGCCTGGGCTGTCAGCATCCCAGACGCAGCTGGTACTGAGAGCCCTGTGCTCAAGGCACACAAGTTGTTTATAGGGTAGGGGAGGAGGAGGGAGGAAGAATACAGCTGCCAGATTGGTTGCCTGTAGTATGTATGGAGGTGCTTAAAGCTAATTGGGCACTACCACCTGGCCATCAGTTGGGAGCAGTTTACCTGCCATCTGGCTGACAGTTGGAGCAGTTTATTCCTGGGAGTGGGGTGCAATGAGGTCTTACCAGAAATGGAGCGGGGGACCTTCCAAATACCTGATCCCCAAATGGAGGCAAGGTGCCTAAAATGGTGTTGCTTTGGTCCTTCAGTACATATATATGTCCACATATACACATGCACTTATAATTATAAAAATGTCAAGATGAAAGTCAGAATTCAAGAAATAAGTGCACTTTAAGGCTAATAAATTGTAACAAAATTAGTAATAATAAACTGCAAAAGAAAGCTATTCACCTAAACTAGTATCCCCAAACAATTTTCATTACTCAACAAGCAATATATCAACTGTTGACATGTTAAATTCCATATGTACTTTGTGATTTGACTGAATTTCTTCTTGGCCCCAGCTGTGGGTCTTCTCAATGAATGTGGCAGCATGACATAATGTTTAGTGAGGCCTATGATCTAGGTATTTTGTGTAGTGCCTCAGCCAGTTGTCTACAAAGTTGTCTCACAACTACCTAATAAGATATTTTGGTTACTGATGTCATAATTCACTGTATTATAAAATTAAGTTAATAACATTTAACATTAAGGCATGTGCTTTGGAAAATACCATCACATGTATCGATTCCCCTACTTTTCCCATTGTGTATACATTTCTGCTTATTACTTAATTGTGCTATGGACACAAAAGTTCTTACCTTCCTGTTAAATTGGTATTGTGTTACTTAGATGGGAGAATCAGCTCAGTGAATCATTCCCTGATGAATGTGCAATACTTAACAATCTCCCGAAGTCTCACAAAGAAATTGGGTTTGTGGGTGAGACTGGCAGGGATAAATTCTACACTGTGAAGTATCTTCCCTCTTTATTTCTTGCTTCTAGCAAAAGTCTTTGGCATTCACTTGAAGTTCTTTTACAGAAGCCTGAAATTGGGTCTGGATATCAATCATCGTTTTTTCATTATTATCAGCTTTGTCCTGAGCCTGAGTTGCTGCTGAAGCAAAGTATTTCTGCTTCGCAGCTGAGCTAATCGCTCCTCTGCCAGTTCCTCCTCTGCAAGGAATCTATTCATTTTACGTTGTTCATTGTGATACGTCAGCTCCATTTCCTTCTTTTCACACACTGCTTGGCTGAAATCTCTTTGCACACCTTCTAAGGGCAGTCTTTTGTCTGACAACATTATTTGTGTTAGAGAGTTCAACTTCTAGGCTATTAAATTTTCTTTCAGCTTCAACAAGTTGTTGAAAGAGAATATTAGAGTAAGATTTCATATTTTCTTTTACAACAGACCACTCATCTCTTTCTTTCTGGTAGGCGAACTCCAAGTCCTTTTGTGACTTCTGGCTTTGGTGGAGATCATTTAGAACAGTTCTTGAAGGTTTGACTGGACTTCTGATTTCAGTTTTTCCTTCTCTTGTTTCTCAAAATCCAGTTCATACTTTAGCAGTGTGTTGTCTGATCTGAACATCCTGAGCCATCCGCCCTGTTCTGACATCATTTCTGCTAATCTTTCCTTCTTCAGTTTTGTGCTATTGTGAAAGTACTTTATAGTTTCAATGTCCTCTGAAGATTCCGGTTTCTTTTCCTGAGTCTGTGTTTTTATAATGACAACTTCCATTCTTAGCCTGGCAATTTCATCCTGCAACAGGCGATTTTCGTACAACAGATCTTGATTTTTCTTGCCATTCTGGGAAATCTGAGTAAAACAAAGAAACTTTCAGGTACTACTCAATAAAAACACATATCATTTTCTCTGAAATTAGAGTATCACTTATACAGATAATGAAAAGATTGAAGTAAATGGATATCTTTTTTTTTTTAAATTACAGCTTGCTTGTTCATTCTTCATTTGAAGTACTATATCTTTTTGTTCATTTTCTTCTTCCTCTGTCAGTACTCTTTCCCATTGCCTCTCCAGTAGCTGGGATTACATACACCCACGTGTGGCTGTTTTTGATGTTGTTAGTAGAGACGGGGTCTTACTCTGGCTCACTGCTGGTCATATTGGTCTCGAACATCTGAGCTCAGGCAATCCACCCACCTCAGCCTCTCACAGATCTGGGACTACAGGTCTGAGCCACCACGCCCAGCCAGTCAATGGATATCTAACTGGACAAAAAGTTGTATCGAAAATTCAGATATTTGAAACAAAACTCATGAAAGCTAAAAGGGAACCATTAAAGAATTGTTAAGAATATCAGAATCAGAATAGTCTTTTTGTGAATTACTACAAACCCAAAGGCATAAAAAATTAATATCTTTGACTACATTAAAAAGTTGGCTTCCTACTCTAATATCTAACCTACACACCATCCCATGGTAAGAGCCTTCGTTCTGCATGTTTGGACAAATGAAATTTCTCCAAGTTTCCCAGGGTGTCATAGGTCACAGTAACCTCAAACTCTGAGGCTCAAGTGATCTTCTTGAATCAGTCTCCCGAGCAGCTGGGAATATAGGTACCTGCCATGATACCTGGCTTTTATTTATTTATTTATTTATTTATTTTAAGAGATGGGGTCTTGCTGTTTCTCAGGCAGGTCATGAACTCCCCCAATTTTTTGACTTCCCCTTTGTCCCCTGAGAATAATCTACATATGTTCTAATTTTCTAACATTTTTGTGGTCAGTGACGAGTATTACATTTATTGATAAGTGATAAGCCTGATATTGTATTTAATCATTTCTACATACATCCACAAATATGTTTAGTTATCACAATTCTGAAAAGGAGTGGATAAAAATATAAACAATCTGAAATTTCCCCCCAAATCACCTGACTCTACCTCTACTAGAGCTTCTCTACTGAATCACAATTAGCCCTGTGGTACAATTACAAATATAAAACCCAAAAGAGTCCTTATGTTTCAAAACACTAATGATAAATTAAATTTTATAAGAATATTCTTATAAAATTATGAGTTTATTTGATATTGCAATAACTTTTGTTTCCTGTTTGTGTTTCAAACAGTAATCAGTTTGCAATATCTTATAGCATTATTTTACTAGAAACACAATATGTATTAATTATCTGTAAGTATGTACTATGCTATTATTTTCTTTTTTTTTTTTTTTTACTAAATCGTAACTGTATACATTGATATGATCATGGGGCATCATACACTCGCTTCATAGACCATTTGACACATTTTTATCACAATGGTTAACATAGCCTTTCCGGCGTTATCTCAGTTACTGTGCCAAAATATTTACACTCCACATTAACCAAGTTTCGTAAATACCCCTGTAAGATGCAGCACAGGTGTGATCCCACTGATCCCCCTCCCTCTACCCACCCCCACTCCCTTTCCCACTTCCCCCTATTATTAGGTTGCAACTGGGTTATAGCTTTCATGTGAGAGCCTTAAATTAGTTTCATAGTAGGGCTGAGTACATTGGGTACTTTTTCTTCCATTCTTGAGATACCCCACTAAGAAGAATATGTTCCAGCTCCATCCATGTAAACATGAAAGAGGTAAAGTCTCAATCTTTCTTTAAGGCTGCATAGTATTCCATGGTGTACATATACCACAATTTATTAATCCATTCGTGAATCGATGGGCACTTGGGCTTTTTCCATGACTTAGCAATTATGAATTGGGCTGCAATAAACATTCTGGTACAAATATCTTTGTTATGTTGTGATTTTTGGTCATCTGGGTATATGCCCAGCAGAGGGATTACAGGATTGAATGGCAGATCTATTTTTAGATCTCTGAGTGTTCTCCATATATCTTTCCAAAAGGAATGTATTAATTTGCATTCCCACCAGCAGTGCAGAAGTGTTCCCTTTTCTCTGCATCCACGGCAACATCTCTGGTCTTGAGATTTTGTGATATAGGCTAGTCTCATTGGAGTTAGATGATATCTCAAAGTAGTTTTGATTTGCATTTCTCTGATGATTAAAGATGATGAGCATTTTTTCATATGTCTGAAGGCCATGCGCCTGTCTTCTTCAGAGAAGTTCTCTTCAAATCCCTTGCCCAGCCTGCGATGGGATCCCTTGTTTTTTTCGTGCTGATGCGTTTGAGTTCTCTGTGGATTCTGGTTATTAAACCTTTGTCAAAGATATACCCTGCAAATATCTTCTCCCATTCTGAGGGCTGTCTGTTTGCTTTACTTACAATGTTCTTGGCTGTGCAGAAGCTTTTTAGTGTGATCAAGTCCCAGTAGTGTATTTTTGAAGCTGCTTCAATTGCCCGGGGGGTTCTCCTCATGAAATACTCACCCAGACCAATTTCTTCAAGGGTTTTCCCTGCATTCTCCTCTAGTATTTTTATAGTTTCATGTCTTAAGTTTAAATCTTTAATCCAATGAGAGTCTATCTTAGTTAATGGTGAAAGGTGTGGGTCCAATTTCAGTCTTCTGCAGGTTGCCAGCCAGTTCACCCAGCACCATTTGTTAAATAGGAAATCTTTTCCCCACTGAATGTTTTTAATTGGCTTGTCAAAAATCAAATAGTGGTAAGTAGCTGGATTCATCTCTTGGTTCTCTATTCTGTTCCAGATATCTACTTCTCTGTTTTTGTCCCAATACCAAGCTGTTTTTATCACTATCGATTTGTAGTAAAGTCTGAGGTCTGGTAGTGTGATTCCTCCTGTTTTGTTTTTATTTCTGAGTAATGTCTTGGCTATTCAAGGTTTTTTCTGATTCCATATAAAACGAAGTATTGTTTTTTCAAGATCTTTAAAATATGACAGTGGAACGTTAATAGGGAGTGCATTGAAATTATATATTGCTTTGGGTAGTATGGACATTTTGATAATGTTGATTCTTCCCAGCCATGAGCATGGTATGTTTTTCCATTTGTTAACATTTTCAGCTATTTCTTTTCTTAGAGTTTCATAGTTCTCTTTATAGAGATCTTTCACGTCTTTTGTTAGGTAAATTCCCAAATATTTCATCTTCTTTGGCACTACTGTGAATGGGATAGAGTCCTGAACTGCTTTTTCAACTTGACTGTTGTTGGTGTATATAAAGGCTACTGATTTATGAATGTTGATTTTGTAACCTGAGACGCTGCTGTATTCCTTGATCACTTCTAAGAGTTTTGTAGTAGAGTCCCTAGTGTTTTCCAGATACACAATCATATCATCTGCAAAGAGCGAAAGTTTGATCTCTTCTGACCCTATATGGATATCCTTGATCGCCTTTTCTTCCCCAATTGCGGTGGCTAAAACTTCCATTACAATGTTGAAAAGCAATGGAGACAATGGGCAGCCTTGTCTGGTTCCTGAACTGAGTGGAAATGATTCCAATTTAACTCCATTCAATATGATATTGGCTGTGGGTTTGCTGTAGATGGCCTCTATCAGTTTAAGAAAAGTCCCTTCTAGACCAATTTTCTTGAGTGTTCTGATCATGAAGGGATGCTGGATATTATCAAAAGCTTCTTCTGCATCAATTGAGAGAATCATATGGTCTTTGTTTTTTAATTTGTTTATGTGCTGAATTACATTTATAGATTTACGTATATTGAACCAGCCTTGAGACCCTGGGATAAAACCGACTTGGTCATGATGTATAATTTGTTTGATGTGTTGCTGGATTCTGTTTGTTAGGATCTTGTTGAATATTTTTGCATCTATATTCATTAGTGATATTGGTCTATAATTTTCTTTTCTTGTTGGGTCTTTTCCTGGTTTGGGGATCAGGGTGATGTTTGCTTCATAGAACGTGTTGGGTAGTCTTCCTTCTTTTTCTACATTTTGGAACAGGTTGAGTAATATAGGTACTAATTCCTCTTTAAAGATTTGGTAGAATTCTGACGTGAAACCATCTGGTCCTGAGCTTTTCTTTTTAGGGAGGTTTTGTATAGTTGATGCTATTTCTGAATTTGATATGGGTCTGTTCAACATTTCCACTTGATTCTGGTTAAGTCTTGGAAGGCGGTGTGCTTCCAAGTATCGGTCAATTTCCTTCAGATTTTCATATTTCTGAGAATAAATTTTCTTGTAATATTCATTAAGGATTTTTTTGATTTCTAATGAGTCTGTTGTTATTTCGTCTTTGTTGTTTCTGATTGATGATATTAGAGATTTTACTCTTTTTTTTCTGATTAGGTTGGCCAGAGGTTTATCTATTTTATTGACCTTTTCAGAAAACCAGCTTTTTGATTTATTGATCTGTTGTATTATTCTTTTGTTTTCAATTTCATTTAATTCTGCTCTAATTTTGGTTATTTCTTTTCTTCTACTGGGTTTGGGGTTGGAATGTTCTTCCTTTTCCAGTTGCTTGAGATGTCCCATTAAGTTGTTATCTTCCTCTCTTTCAGTTCTCTTGAGGAAGGCTTGCAGTGCTATAAATTTCCCTCTTAGAACTGCCTTTGAGGTGTCCCAAAGGTTCTGATAGTTTGTGTCTTCATTGTCGTTTTGTTCTAAAAAATTTGCGATTTCTTTCTTAATCTCATCTCTGACCCAGCTATCATTCAGCATAAGGTTATTTAACTTCCATGTTTTTGTATGAGTATGCAGATTCCTGTTGTTACTCTATTCAAGTTTTATTCCATGATGGTCCGAGAAAATGCATGGAATAATTTCTATTCCTTTAAATTTACTGAGGTTAGACTTGTGACCTAAAATGTGGTCAATTTTGGAGTAAGTTCCGTGGGCTGATGAGAAGTATGTGTATTCAGTTTTGTTGGGATGAAATGTTCTGTAGATGTCTGCTAAATCTAAATATTGGATGGTTAGGTTTAAATCTAAGATTTCTTTGCTCAGCTTCTTGCTGGAGGATCGATCCAACACTGCCAAAGGAGTGTTGAAATCTCCGATGATTATGGAGCTGGAGGAAATCAAGTTACTCATGTCTGTTAGAGTTTCTCTTATAAATTGAGGTGCATTCTGGTTGGGTGCATAGATATTAATAATTGAGATCTCATCATGTTGAGTATTACCCTTAACAAATATGAAGTGACCATTCTTGTCCTTCCTTACTTTTGATGGTTTAAAGCCTACTGTATCTGCAAATAAAATTGCAACACCTGCTTTTTTCTGATTACCATTTGCCTGAAATATGGGTGACCATCCTTTCACCCTGAGTCTGGATTTGTCTTTTAAGTTAAGATGTGACTCTTGTATGCAACAAATATCTGGCTTGAGTTTTTGTATCCAGTCAGCTAACCTATGCTTCTTTAGAGGACAGTTTAAGCCATTCACATTGATGGAGAGTATTGATAAGTCTGGTGTAATTTTGGGTATCGAGTTTTTCAAAGGTCCAGTGGACATTTTTAATCCTTTTGCCAGTGTGGAAGTTGGAGTTTGATACGAAGTTTCTGAGTGAGTTTACTTTTGTGGTATAGGATTGGGTTGGTCATTGTGGAGGATAGGTCTGAGAATATCCTGAAGAGCTGGTTTACTTATGGCAAATTTTTTCAACATATGAATGTCATTGAAGTATTTAATTTCTCCATCATAGATGAAACTCAGTTTAGCTGGATATAAGATTGTGGGTTGAAAGTTATTTTGCTTTAGGAGATTAAAAGTTGATGACCACTCTTTTCTGGCTTGAAAAGTTTCAGCAGAGAGATCTGCAGTTATTCTATTATTCTTACCTTTGTACCCAATAGTTTTCTTTCGCTGGGCTGCTTTGAGAATCTTCTCTTTCATGTTAACTTTAGTGAAGCTAATTATGATATGTCTGGGGGATGACTTATTGGGGTTGAATCGTGCTGGGGTTCTGAAGCTGTCTGCTATCTGAATTTCAGATTTTCTCGGCATGTCTGAAAAATTTTCTTTCATAATTTCATGCAGAAGGGCCTCTGTGCCCTTCGAGGCCACTTCATCATTCTCAGAAATCCCAATAATTCGTATATTGCTTTTTTTCAAATTATCTGAGAGCTCTCTGAGTGAGTGATCCGTTTTAGCTCTCTATTTCTCTTCCTCTTTGAGAGATTGGGAGCGTTCGAAGACTTTATCTTCAATGTCAGAAATCCTTTCTTCTGCTTGGTCCATTCTGTTGCTGAGGGATTCTACTGTATTTTTCATATCTTTGAGGGCTGTAAATTCTTGCTTCAGTGTGTCTAAGTCTTTGGTGGTTTTGTCTTTAAATTCGTTAATTTCTTGAGACAACTTTTGAATTTCTCCTCGAATTTTTAATTCCATTTTATTAATCTTGTCTGCAATCCAACTTCTGAATTCGATTTCTGACATCTCAGCCAGTTGTTTATGAATGGCATCTTCAACCACATCTGCCGTATCTTTTCTTGGGGGGGTTGATCTATTCTGGTTATTCATGTTACCAGAGTTTTTCTGCTGATTCTGCTCCATGGTTATTTTACTCCCTTTGATTTTTCCCCTGGGGCTTTATCAAGGGCCCATACAGTGTTGTGGCCTGAGAAACTGGGGCCCTGTCTTGTGTGGTGGAGCTAAGTTTTTCTGTCTTGCTTTCAGCTGGTTTCTGTTCAATCCTATTGCAACTTCTACTGTGGCTTGACGTCTCAGCTGTGTGAAAAAATCAGAAATTAAGTCACCCCGCCTGCCCCCCTCTGGCCCCAGATGGAAAAGGAGAATCAAACCTTCCTACAACCACACAGCCAGGGCACCGCCTGAAAAGTCCTCAGTCTATTAGCCCAGTTCAAAAGGTCCAAATCAACTGTCTCAATCGGCACCTGTCTCGGGTGGGAGAGTTCAAGAGGTCTCTGGGAACTGCATCACAGGGGCCTGGTGACTCCTCTGACACAGCTCATCCCAGTGCAGCATGGAGTCAGGAGGAGCCACCCAGCAAACAGAGCAGTCTAGGAAGGTTGACGTCTCCTTCCCCACTTTGCCCCTTTGTTGGACCCAGTCACTGGTATGTCTGCAGACGGCTAACCCAGTTGTCTGCAGTGAACAGACACTCCAGGGGTTTGCACCTGCCTGAATCGCAAGGAAGTCTGCCAGGCCCCCGCAGACTGCCGCTATTTAGCAGGAGGAGATGGGGCCTGACATCTTTGAGTGCTTGATGCAGGTGATGGGAAGGAGGTGTTCACTCAGGCTTAGCCCCATCCCTGATGGATGCTGTTAACAGAACAGAACAGACAACTTTGCGGGATTCTGTCTCTGTTCCTGCCGAAATCACCTACAGAAAACGGGCTGTTCTGAGTTCAAACGTCTTTGCTGCTGGAGATTTGTGTCCTCTTTGCTGCTGAAGGTTTGCGTACGATCACCTCTCTGGGTCGCCCCGCCCTGGAAGCTTCCCGGGTTTGTGAGCAGTGTCTGGAAATCTCCCGCTCACCGGTGGCCTCCTCTGGTTGCCCAGGGAGACAGGGGTTGTGGCCTCAGAATATCCAGAAGTGAGCCATTCTGCCCTTAAAGAAAAAACAGCTGTTGCTCTGCCTCCAGGGAACTGCCGCTCTGGTGTGGGCACTCAGCCGACCCTTTTCTCCTCTGTCTCGCGCCCCAGATTCAGCACTGAGCAGCTGCAGTTTATGCTGGGTCCACACCCCTCGAGAGATCCCCCAAGAATCCAAACTCTTGGGGGATAGGCCCCCAGAACCCGAGTGGGAGTGGGGGGGAAGCTAGAGTTTCATTCAGTTTTATGCCTGGCCGTATTGTTGCCTGCCTGGGGAGGTCTGCTGAAGTGCACTGCAGGGAAGTGCCACCAAGGCTTGATTTCCCCTCAGCAGAGTGCCCTCTCCTCGCTCACGTGTGTCAGAGTCAGCACTGACCTGACGCAGCTCGGGCACTGTGCACTCCCCTCGAGAAATGACCCAAGGATCCGAACTCCTGGGGGATAGGCCTCCAGACCCCGAGTGAGAGTAGGGGCGCTCAGTGGGGAAGCTAGAGTTTTATTCAGTTTTGTGCCCGTCCGTAATGTTGGTAATGTTGCCCGGGGAGGGCTGCTGCACCGCACTGCAGGGAAGTGCCACCGAGGCATGACTCCCCCTCAGCCCGGTGCCCTCTCCTCGCTCCCGTGTCTCAGAGTCAGTGCTGACCAGTCGCGGCTCAGGCACTGTGTGCTCCCCTCAAGAAATCACCCAAGGATCCGAACTCCTGGGGTACAGGCCCCCAGATCCCGAGTGAGAGTGGGGGGAAACTAGAGTTTCATTCAGTTTTATGCCTAGCCATATTGATGCACGGGGAGGGCTGCTGCACCACACCACAGGGAAGTGCCGCCGAGGCGTGACTCCCCCTCAGCCCGGTGCCCTCTCCTCACTCACGTGCCTCAGAGTCAATGCTGACCAGTCGCAACTCGGGGACTGTCCACTCCCCTTGAGAAATCCCTCAAGAATCCGAACTCCTGGGGGACAGGCCTCCAGACCTCAGTGGGCAGGAGGGGAGTGTTGGGGATTCAGGGTTGCAGGCAAAGGATTTTTAAAGTTTTATTCAGTTTTATGCCCGGCAGGAGAACGCCACGGCACCCCAGTAGGGGAGGTAGGTCCAGTTTTTAGAAGGTCTCTCCCGTTCAGTGTAGTGGGAGGGCCTTTAATTTCTGCCCGTTTGTTTAATGGTGGGGCTCTTGAGTCGGTCTCATGGGGGAGGGGGACTCCCGTCCACTTGGTGGTGGATTTTGTACCTTTTGTTTGCGCCCATGTGATCACAGCTTGCCTCGGCGGTGTTGATGTGCGTTCTTCAACCTTCTCTCTTGGTGTGGCTCAAGTCCACCAGGATACTTATTAAATTCCTGTCCCTTAACTCTCCTTCTGGATGGGAGCATCTGTTGAAAGCTGGCTTCAGTCCGCCATCTTGTCTCCCCTCCCTATGCTATTATTTTCAAAAATTCTTCATACAAAAATAAAATACAACTTGGAGGCCAAGATTTAGACTAAGTAATTTTTGTGATAATTGTCGGTTCATTTTAAGATGAAGTAACCTTTCAGGTTTTATTTGAGACATAAATAACACATACAGGTGGTCATACAGTCTGTGTGCAATCCAAAATCACACATGGACTTTATGGTCACCCTGTATATGAAATAGAAGAGATTTTATATGTGATATTGATGTAATGAAATTAGAAATGAGATTTGTATTAAAGATTAATTTACCTCATTCAAATTATTTTTGAGACTCTTCACTTGCACATCTTATGCTCTCAGAGTCTTTTTGAGCTGTTGTTTCATTTTAACTTTTTATATAATATTTTTTCATCATTCTTAACTTTCCCCTCAGTTTTTCACAGACTATGTCAACATCTGTTCTCTTCTCTTTTTCTTCTTCTAATGATAATCTGCAGTTAAATATACTAATCTTAAACTTATTTTGTTAGAAACTGAATAGTTCCTCTTATCATCTGACTCTTATATTTTCTTACCCTAATAACATTTCCATGTTCTTAAATGTTTTTCCTGAATGAATATCAGATTTTCAATTTCATTTAAGTCTCCTTCAAGGGACATATCTACTTGAAAAGCAGACAGGAAAGAACAACCTGCTAACTGGTAAATCTTTGTTACTAGTCATTCAGGTAAATATGAAAAATAATAGTGGAAACTATTCAGTAAATTTACAAGTGACCAACTGCAAACAGATCATTTAGAGTTAACTAATTAAAAAATCACTGACTATACACAAGATTACAAATTAACTAGAAATAAATTTTCATTTATGGCAGGTATCCCAAAAAATGCAGTGCTGTGTAAGAGAACACCTTCAGAGGAGTTTCATACAGCACTCATGTGCAGATTACTACAATCCAAGACTCGGCTAAGTCTAGGGTAGTCTAGTCTTATCCCAAACTTTCTTTTCATTTCTTTTCTTTTCTTCTTTTTTATTTATTTATTTATTTATTTATTTTTTTTGAGACAGAGTCTCAGTTTGTTGCCCTTGGTAGAGGGTGGTGGCATCATAGTTCATAGCAAATGCAAATACTAGGGCTCAAGTGATTCTTTTGCCTCAGCCTTCCAAGTAGCTGGAACTACAGGCACCTGCCACAACACCCTGCTATTTTGAGAGATAAGGTCTCGCTCTGGCTCAGGCTGGTCTCAAACCTGTGAGCTCATGCAATCTACCCACCTCAGCCTCCCAGAGTTCTGGGATTACAAATGTGAGCTACCTTGTCTGACTTTACACTTCCTATGCTGCTGTCTTTCAATAATACTTTCAAATTATTTTGTTGATAATTACGTGTTTTATGAACAATTTAAAAAACCCTTTTGAAACAAGATAATATCTAATAGCTAATAAAACAGTAAAGGATAACACAGGCAGTCCTTGTGTTATAAACATCTGACTTACATGTAACTTGCACTTATGAATAGATGCTATTACAGGTACTAGGTAAACGTACTTGTTTCAAATTATATGCAAATTCACCTTAAGAACAAACCTATAGAACCTATCTCATTCATAACCCAAGAATTGCCTATATGTGTTTTCATCCATGTGAGAGAACAGCAAGGTCCTAGTCCTCCTACACCAGGCAAGTTCCACTTCTGAGCCCAGTCCCCATCCTGCCTGGTGCAAAAGTGAACAAATACTCTCCCCACAGTCCTAAGCCCCCAGCCTCCACTTTTCCCTGCTGTGTTGCTTTAGGGACAGCCCCTGCAGAGGTCAGAGTGCTGGTGAGTTCTCTGACAGGGTGATTAACTGTGTAGGTCACTGAGCAGTGACATGGAAACAGTAGAACTGTAGGTCTAAATTTGGTATGGAGAGGTATGATCCCTCCTGACTTCTTTTCTCACCAGAAGAGACACTTCCTTCCCCTGACCTCCACCCTGGGAACTCTTGGTCAGAACTACCCATGGATTCTTCCTCACTGCCTACCTTGCCACCCTCTGAAGTTGTTTGAGGGGGTCTCCAGCTGCCAATGTATGGGCTGCTGGTTCATCACTTATTTGACTTTGTTTGAGTGGTTTTGAGGTATTGGAGCAGAGAGGGGTGCATTCAGTGGTCTGTATGTGGATTCCCCTCTTCCAGCTATTGCAGCAGAAGGGAGGGGTCACAGGTGTCTTTAGCCAACAGAGATTCTAGCTTAACACTGAGACTCTTCAAGTTCAGGTAGAGGGCCAGCTGACACCAGGACAGAGCCAGGTTTTATTACCTCACCAAACCAGCCCTTATAGACTCCAGCTGCAATCTCGAAAGGAAGCTTTGTAAGGCTATAGGGGAAAGTCCACGAGCTAAAGAGCTCCAGCTCATTGGAGAAGAGGTGGTTAGCTTCAGTTTCTGGGGACTTCTGATATGGTTGTACCCTGCCAGTTTTAATTGCCAAATAGGGCAGGTCGGTGTTACCTAAGGGTCCCCAATTAGATTATCAACAATATTCAAGGACAACCTATCATTTCAACTAAAAAAGAACAATTAATATATTTTTAAAAAATGAAAATCCCCATGGGGTGGAACCAGAAGAAGAAATATGGCCACAAGAAAAATTGGTCAGAGCATATCAACTCTTACAAGAGTTTACAACTCTCCAGTACAAGGGAGATACAGCAGAAAGAAACATGCATAGAGAAATTGGTAAAATGTCAGAAATAGGATACAGAATATGGATGGAAAATAAGATGATTGGAATTGAGGAGAAGATAAAAACCCAAATCCAAAATATAGTTCAAAGTTTTTCTAAAGAAATTGATGAATTTAAAGACAAAGTCACCACAGATATGGATATAATAAGGAAAGATGTAGCCAAGCTTAATAATTGAAAAAGGCATCCAAGGAGTTTCAAAACACAGTAGATAATAATAGAATAGAATGTGGAGAGGAAATAATTTCAGAAATTGAAGACAAAAACTTTTGAACTATCCCAAACATTCAAAGAGAGGCAGATAAAAGAACGGAAACAGAATATTCCCTGAGTTAGAAGATTGCTACAAAAGATCAAATGTCTGTAGTATAGGGTGGTCCTAAAGGCACTGATGCCCTACTCCATGACATTATGGTGGAGAAGTTCCCAAACATTTCAAGAGACACAGAAATTCAAATAGTAGATAGTTTCAGAACCCCAGCACAATTCAATCCCAACAAAGCATCTCCTAGACACATAATTAATTTTGCCAAAGTTAATATGAAGAATAAAATTCTGCAAGCAGCCAGGCAGAACAAAAGTCTTACCCACAAAGGGAACAAATATCAGGATGACCAAAGATCTATTAGCTAAAACTTTTCAAGCCAGAAGAGTATGGTCATTGGTCTTTAACTTTCTTAAACAAAACAATTTTCAGCCCAGGATACTATATCATGCTAAACCAAGTTTCTTTTGTGATGGAGAAATCAAATATTTTACTGACACGCAAATGTTGAGAAAACTTGCCATAACTAGACCAGCACTACAGGAAGTACTCAGACCCCGTCGTCATAATGACCAGCATGACGGTCCTTCACCAAAGTACACAAACACAGAAATTAAAGAATAAATCCTAGCTTCCACTGTGACACAAAGGATAATAGTAAACTCAACTTCTTAAAATCAAGATGTGCTAAACTCCACCAAACCAATCAATTCTCCCTATACATGTGAATGCCTTGAGTTCTGCTCTAAAGAGGCACAGGCTGGCTGACTGGATGCAAAAACTCAGGCCTGATATCAGTTGTCTCCAAGAAGCACATCTAATTTTACAGAATAAAACTAGACTCAAGATGAAGGGATGGAAAACAATAATTCAGGCAAATGGAAATCAGAAAAATGCAAGGGTTGCAATCTTATTTAAAAATACAATTGGATGTAAACCAAAAGAAATAAGGAAGGACACAGATGCACAGTATATACTGGTCAAGGGTAGTACACAACATGAAGAGATTTTAATAATTAACATTCACACACCCTACCTGAATGCTCCTGAACAATATGATTATCTTTCTGCACAAATGATAATAGAGATTTTAACACTCTTTTGACAGTACTGGACAGATCTTCCAAGCAGAAACCAAATTAATAATTAACATAAATGCAACCGGCAAACAATTGGACTTAATTGACATATACAGAAAGTTTCATCCCAACAGAACGAAATATACATTCTTCTCATCAGCCCATGGATCAATTCAAAACTGATCATCCCTTATGACACAATTTTAACCTCAAAAAATTGATAAAAATAGAAATTATTCCTTGTATATTCTTGGACCATGATTGAATAAAAGTTAAACTCAACAATAACAGAAATCTTCATACCCAAATAAAGTCATGGAAACTGAATAAGCTTATGCTGAGAAATAGTTGAGTCAAAGACAAAAAGGAAATCAATAGATTTCTTGAACAAAATGATAATGAAGTCACAGCTATCAAAACCTGTTGGATACTGCAAAGGGGGTCTTAAGAGGTAATTTTATAGCATTAAATGACTTCATGAAGAAAACAGAAAAAGAGTAAGTCAATAATCTAATGGATCATCTCAAGCAGCTGATAAAGGGGAAAGAAGTGTAGCTCCAAGCACAGGAGAAGACAAGAAATAACTATAAGTAAAGACGAATTAAATGAAATTGAAAGCAAAATAATCTTTCAGAAAACCAGCAAAGCTAAAAGTTTGTTCTTTGAAAAGATTAATAAAATTGACAAACCCTTGACTGAGTAAAAACAGAAAAGTAAGATCTCTAATAACTTCGATCAGAAATGATAAAGGGGAAATAACAACAGATACTAGAGAAATACAAAACATCCTCAATGATTGCTGCAAAAAATCTATTCCCCAAAATATGAAAATGTAGAGGAAATGGACCAATATTTAGAATCATAACACCTTCCTAAACTCAATCAGAATGAACTAGAAATTTTGAATAGACTTATAGCAAGCCCTGAAATAGCATCAACTCTACAAAATCTCCCAAAAAAGAAAAGCCTTGGCCAGATGGGTTCACACCAGAATTCCACCAGACCTCCAAAGAGAAGCATAATCTATTCCAAAACACAGAGAAAGAAGGAATCCTCAATCCTCCCTGAAATGTCCTATGAAGCAGATACTACCCTGATTCCAAAACTAGTAAAGGACCCAACCAAAAAAGCACTAGGCCAATATCATTAACGAATATTGATGAAAAAATATTTAGTAAGATCTTAGCAAGCAGAATACTGCAATACATTAGTAAAGTTCCACATCTAGGGAATGTAAGTTTGGTTCAACATACATGAATCTATAAATGTAATTCACTACATAAATAAAATCACAATGACCATATGTTTCTCTCAATTGATTTCAGACAAGGCTTTTGACAGCAACCTTCCTTTATAAGAAAACTTAACAGTCGTAGGTGGGACATATCCTAAACTGTCAAGCCATTGACAACAAACACACAACCAATATCATATTGCATGGACTAAAACAAAGCATTTCCACTCAGAACTGGAACTAGACAGGGACGCCAACTGTCACGACTGCTATTTACCATAATGCTGGAAGTCCCAGCTGATGCAATCAGGCAACAAAAGGAGATGGATACCAAGGGTATTCAAATGGGGGTAGAGAAAGTCATATATGATTTCTTTTTGCATATATGATCCTATACTTTCAACAATGTTGTTAGACTTGATCAAGGACTATAGGATCATCTCGGTGTATATAATCAATACCCACAAATCAGTAGCCTTCAAATATATCAGTAACAGTCAAGCTGAGAATCCAATGAAACACTATAGAGTCTTTATAGTGGCACCAAGAAGATGAAAACCTGGGAGCATATTTAACAAGGATGTGAAAGATCTCTCTAAAGATAACTATGAAACCCTAAGAAAATAAATAGCAGAAAATGTTAACAAACAGAAGAACATACCATGCTCTTAGCATTGTTAAAATGTCCCTACTACCCAAAGCAACATACAGATTTAATGCAATCACCATCAAAGCACCAATGTCAGACTTTGAAGAACTTGAAAAAAATAGTACTTCATATTGAACCAGAAACAAACCAAATAGCCAATACAATTCTTAGAAATAAGAACAAATCTGGAGGCATCATGTTACCAGACATCATAGTGAGCCAGACTACATGATACTGGCACAAAAATAGAGATGTAGATATATGGAGTAGAATAGAGAACCTAGAGATCAACTCAGCCATATGTCATCATTTCATCTTTGATAAACCAAACAAAAGCATGCACTGCAGAAAAGAATCCCTATTGAACAAATGTTCCTGGGAGAACTTGTTAGCCACATGTAGAAGACCGAAACTGGACCTGCACCTCTTATCATTGACAAAAATTGATTCTCACTGGATAAAGGATTTAAATTTAAGACACAATACAATAAAAGTTCTAGAAGAGAGTGTGGGGAAATTGCTTGACGAAAGTGTCTTGGGAAAAGACTATGAAGATCCTCTTGACAATTGCAGCAACAATAAAAATAAATGGGACATGATCAACCTAATAAGACTTTGAACAGCTAAGGGCACAACAACAAAGCAAACAGCCTTCGGAATGGGAGGGGATATTTTCATGCTATCAATCTGACAAAGGACTGATAATCCTAATCTACAGAGAACTAAAATTAATCAACAAGAAAGTAGCAAGCAATCCCGTTTATGAGTGGGAAAGAGACTTGAACAAAAACTTCTCCGATGATGACAGATGGTCAACAAACATATGAAAAATGCCTACTGTCCATAATCATCAGAGAAATGCAAATCAAAACCACTCTGAGATATTACCCAACCCCAGTAAGAATAGCCCACACCACAAAGTCTAATCTACACATGCTGGTGTGAATGTGGAGAGGAGGGAACACTTCTACACTCCTGGTGGGATTGCAAACTAATACAGCCTTTAGGGAAAGAAATTTAGAGAATTCTTAGAGCTAGAAGTCAACCTTCAGTTTGATCTCACAATCCTGTTACTAGGTATCTTCTACTCAGAAGAACTAAACTCATTTTACCACAAAGACTTTTGCCCCAGAATGATTGTTGCAGCTTAATTCACAATTGTCAAGTTGTAGAAGCATCCCAAATGCCCATCAAAACATGGATGGATTAACAAACTTTGGTGTATGTAGGCCGTGGAGTACTATTCAGCCATAAGAAAAGGGGGAGACTTTACATCTTTTATGTTTACCTGGATGGAGTTGAAAAACATTCTTTTTACTAAAGTATCTCAGGAATGATAAAAAAAAGTATCCAATGTACTCAATATTAATAGGAAATCAAGATATAAACGTCTATAGGCCCACATGAAAGATAAAATGCAAATATAGTGTAGTAAGAAGGAGTGAAGGAAGGAAGAAGAGGAAATGTGGTTGGCAGGAGGAGGGAGGGAAATTGGTGGGATCTCACCCAGTGTGCGCATGTGAGGGTATTCATCATCCAGCCTGGGTAAGGGCTCAACTACAACTACAACTTTACCTCGGAAGAGGGAACAGTGCAAAGTAACAATTTGTACCTTCATATTAATTTGAAATAATACAGGTGATTTGTCCAATTTGCCAAACTCAAGGCTTTCATAGAAGAATACATTCCTTTCTCCAAATTAGTGAAAACACTTATATTCTGGGCTTCATAGATAAGCATATAAACTACGTAAACTCATAAACCATCTAGAAACATATTTTACTTTCATTTTAAAATCACAGCAATTTTGAAAATATACTTTTTCTTCTCAAGGAATTTTAGAACTAAATTTAAATTTTTATGGTTAAAAACAAAGCTTTCCAACAGTCCTTACCTTAAAAGTACACTAGCAAGTACAAGCAAGATTAGAGGCCAATAAAGGAAGGCATCACCATGAATCATCTATTGTGGAAAGAGGAACACATGCACTGTCCGGGCCTGCACATGCACCACTCAGACGAGAACTCCGCTGAGGGCTCCCTGGGCCTGCTGGCTTCAGCAAGGCTCATGGGCTTTCTTAGCCAAGCAGCAAATCTGTATTTTGGCCCAGTATTATGGTCAGTATTTTCTAAGTTTGTTTTCTACATGGAATGAGTGGTTACAAAACGTTTTATTAGGAATCAGGTTCTGGCAGCCCAAAGGCAAACCCCTGCAGGGGGATATGAGGTGTGTTGTCCATCACAATAAAAAAGGAAGAAGAACAACAATATATTTTCTGAATTAGAACTTCCAGAGATAAAAATTATTTCAACCAAAATAAATATATTTCCAAAAACAAATCTGTCTGAAACTGGAGATACCAATTAACTCTTTACCCTCAACCAGTTTCCTAACTGAATGGTGATAAGTAACGATTCTTTTAACCACAGTTTATTCCTCCAAACTCAACCTACTGCTCTGTTGTTCCCTTCTGTCCATCTGATCTTTCCTCTTCTGTCTAATCTGGTTGAATTTATTGCTGGGCTTCTCCAACCAGATCCCTGGGCCTTTCTCTATCTGTCTCCCTCATCCATGAAGGGGAATTTACAATCACACCAGGTAGTAAAAGGAAAACCCACAGTTTTAGTGTAGTTTACTCCATTACTCTGTAGTATGCCGCTACTGAAAAGGGTAAGTTATAAATGTTGTTTTTTACTGATGAGTATTAAAGCTTAGTGAATGCTAAATGAATTGTCTATTCATATATTTCTGGGTCTTCCATACTGACGTACATATAAGGGATGTAAGGATGAAAATACTGTATTCCATTCTTTTAAAGTCCCAAGTTCAGTAAGGAAAATAGATACACAAATATATGTACACAAACTGATTAGAGAAATGCTCTAATGTAGATACAAAAAAGAAATTTACTAACAATTGACAGGGAGTATTTAATTCTGCCTAGTGGGAGTAGAGATGGAAGGCTTCAAAGCAGGTAACATTGAGGGGAGCCCTAAAATTTGAGTCGATAGGGCATTCCAGGTTGAGGGCACAACATGTACAAAGGACAGAGGTATGCACGCCCATGGTGTGGCCAGGAATGCCTTAACACTGGCGTAGGCTTAAAAGGAGAGTGAGTGGAGCTATAAAGATAAAATGGGGACAGAATGTGAAGAAACTGCCTCTTAACATCTAGATAAGCTAAATGATATGCATATTTTGACACTTAAAATGAATATAGTTTATTGTGCATTAATTATATGCACATATTTCAATAAGGTTGATTAAAATAAAATTAATTAAAACATAAAAAAATAGGCAGAGGCGGAGCAAGATGGCAGCTGAGTAACAGCTTCCTTGCATCTGGGCACCGTGAGTCTGGGGAGATAGGACTCCAGGCATCTCTGGCTGGTGGGATCTGCCTATCATCACCCCTGTGAGGATACAGGGAGTCAGCGAGAGACTTCTGGACCCCAAGAGGAGGATTAAAACAGTGGAAAAACAGCAAGTGGTTGCGTGTGTTCAATCTGTCTAAACCCGTCTGCAACTTCCACAGGCACGAGAACTTCCAGAGCAAGAGGAAGTGAAAGGAAAATTAGGGCAAGGAAACTAATAAAATAAATCACTCATGAGGAAGAATCAGCAGAAAACTCCAGGCAACATGAAGAACCAGTCCAGAACAACCCCACCAAGGGACCAGGAGGTAGCTCCTGCAGATGATTCCACCTATAAAGAAATGTCAGGAATGACAGAAAGGGAATTTAGAATACACATGTTGAAAACAATGAAAAAAATGATGGGAACAATGAAGGAAAATGCTAATGAAGTGGAAAATAACCAAAAGGAAATCCAAAAACAGAATCAAATAAGAGATGAATGATATGAAGAATATAAAAAGGATGTAGCAGAGCTGAAGGAACTGAAACAGTCAATTAGGGAACTTAAAGATGCAATGGAAAGTATCAGCAACAGGTTAGACCATGCAGAAGAAAGAATTTCAGAGGTAGAAGACAAAGTTCTTGAGATAACTCAGATAGTAAAAGAGGCAGAAAAGAAGAGAGAGAAAGCAGAACGTTCACTGTCAGAATTATGGGACTTTATGAAGCGTTCCAACATACGAGTTATAGAAATTCCAGAAGGGGAAGAAGAATGCCCCAGAGGAATGGAAGCCATACTAGAGAATATTATAAAAGAAAATTTCCCAAAAATCACCAAAGATTCTGACACACTGCTTTCAGAGGGCTATCGGACCGTAGGTCGCCTCAACTCTAACCGAGCTTCTCCAAGACACATTGTGATGAACCTGTCTAAAGTCAACACAAAAGAAAAGATTCTGCAAGCTGCTAGTAGTAAGCGCCAGTTGACCTACAGGGGCAAATCCATCAGAGTGACCACAGACTTCTCTAATGAAACTTTCCAAGCAAGAAGAAAATGGTTATCTACCTTTAATCTACTGAAACAGAACAATTCCCAGCCCAGAATTCTGTACCCTGCTAAGCTAAGCTTCAAAATTGATGGAGAAATCAAATCATTTACGGATATACAAACATTGAGGAAATTCGCCACAACAAGACCAGCTCTACAGGAAATACTTCAACCTATTCTGCACACTGACCACTGCAATGGATCAGCAGCAAAGTAAGAACTCAGAAATTAAAGGACAGAACCTAACCTCCACACTGATGCAAAAGATAAAACTAAGCAATGGACTCTCACAAAATAAGACGAATAGAATACTACCACACTTATCAATTATCTCAATAAATGTTAATGGCTTGAATTCCCCACTGAAGAGACATAGATTGGCTGACTGGATTAAAAAACACAAGCCATCCATTTGCTGTCTGCAAGAAACACACCTGGCTTCAAAGACAAATTGAAGCTCCGAGTCAAGGGTTGGAAGACAATTTTTCAGGCAAAAGGAATTCAGAAGAAAAGAGGAGTTGCAATCTTATTTTCAGATACATGTGGATTTAAAGCAACTAAAGTCAAAAAAGACAAAGATGGTCACTTTATATTGGTCAAGGGAAAACTACAACAAGAAGACATTTCAATTCTAAATATTTATGCACCCAATTTAAATGCTCCCAGATTCTTGAAATAGACCTTACTCAGTCTGAGCAATAAGATATCTGATAATACCAACATAACAGGGGACTTTAACACTCCTTTCTCAGAGCTGGACAGATTCTCTAAACATAAATTAAACAAAGATATAAGATATTTAAATGAGACCCTAGAACAACTGTGCTTGATAGACGCATATAGAACACTCCACCCCAAAGATAAAGAATATACATTCTTCTTATCACCCCATGGAACATTCTCCAAAATTGATCATATCCTGGGACACAAAACAAATATAAAAATAATTGAAATTTTACCTTGTATCTTCTCAGACCATAAGGCAATAAAGAGGAACTCAACTCTAACAAAAATGCTCGACCCCACCCAAAGGCATGGACATTAAACAATCTTCTGTTGAATAACAGATGGGTAAAGAAAGAAATAAAACAGGAAATCATTAATTTCCTTGAGCATAACAACAATAAAGACACAAGCTACCAAAACCTGTGGGATACTGCAAAAGAAGTTTTGAGAGGAAAATTCATCGCTTTATATGCCTACATTCAAAAAACAGAAAGAGAGCGCATAAACAATCTCACAAGAGATCTTATGCAATTGGAAAAAGAAGAACAATCTAAGGCTAAACTCAGTAGAAGAAAAGAAATATCCAAAATCAAATCAGAGATCAATGAAATTAAAAACAAAAGAATCATTCAGAAAATTAATGTAACAAGGAGTTGGTTTTTTGAAAAAAATAAATAAAATAGATAAACCATTGGCCAGACTAACGAGGAATAGAAAAGTAAAATCTCTAGTAACCTCAATCAGAAACGATAAAGGGGAAATAACAACTGATCGCACAGAGATACAAGAGATCATCTCTGAATACTACCAGAAACTCTATGCCCAGAAATTTGACAATGTGAAGGAAATGGATAAATATTTGGAATCACACCCTCTCCCTAGACTCAGTCAGGATGAAATAGAGCTCCTGAACAGACCAATTTCAAGCACTGAGATCAAAGAAACAATAAAAAAGCTTCCAACCAAAAAATGCCCTGGTCCAGATGGCTTCACTCCAGAATTCTATCAAACCTTCAAGGAAGAGCTTTTTCCTGTACTGCAGAAATTATTCCAAAAAATTGAGGAAGAAGGAATCTTCCCCAACACATTCTACGAAGCAAACATAACCCTGATACCAAAACCAGGAAAAGACCCAAAGTAAAAGGAGAATTTCAGACCAATCTCACTCATGAATATAGATTCAAAAATTTTCAACAAAATCCTAGCCAATAGATTACAGATTATCATCAAAAAAGTCATTCATCATGATCAAGTAGGCTTCATCCCAGGGATGCAAGGCTGGTTTAACATACGCAAGTCTATAAATGTTATCCACCATATTAACAGAGGCAAAAATAAAGATCATATTATCCTCTCAATAGATGCAGAAAAAGCATTTGATAAAATCCAGCATCCCTTTCTACTTAGAACACTGAAGAGTGTTCTAGGCATAGGTGGCACATTTCTAAAACTGATTGAAGCTATCTGTGACAAACCCACAGCCAATATTTTACTGAATGGAGTAAAACTGAAAGCTTTTCCTCTTAGAACTGGAACCAGACAAGGTTGTCCTCTGTCACCTTTACTATTCAACATAGTGCTGAAGTTCTAGCCAATACAATTAGGCAAGACAAGGAAATAAAGGGAATCCAAATGGGAGCAGAGGAGGTCAAACTCTCCCTCTTTGCTGACGACATGATCTTATACTTAGAGAACCCCAAAGACTCAACCACAAGACTCCTAGAAGTCATCAAAAAATACAGTAATGTTTCAGGATATAAAATCAATGTCCACAAGTCAGTAGCCTTTGTGTACACCAATAACAGTAAAGATAAGAAGCTAATTAAGGACACAACTCCCTTCACCATAGTTTCAAAGAAAATGAAATACCTAGGAATATACCTAACGAAGGAGGTGAAGGACCTCTCTAAAGAAAACTATGAACTCCTCAGAAAGGAAATAGCAGAGGATATTAACAAATGGAAGAACATACCATGCTCATGGACGGGAAGAATCAACATTGTTAAAATGTCTATACTTCCCAAAGCAATCTACCTATTCAATGCCATTCCTATCAAAATACCAACATCGTACTTTCAAGATTTGGAAAAAATGATTCTGCATTTTGTATGGAACCGGAAAAAAACCCATATAGCTAAGGCAGTTCTTTGTAACAAAAATAAAGCTGGGGCATCAGCATACCAGATTTTAGTCTGTACTACAAAGTCATAGTGCTCAAGACAGCATGGTACTGGCACAAAAACAGAGACATAGACAATTGGAATCGAATTGAAAACCAAAAAATGAAACTAACAACTTACAACCACCTAATCTTTGATAAACCAACAAGAACATACCTTGGGGGAAAAACTCCCTATTCAATAAATGGTTTTGGGAGAACTGGATGTCTACATGTAAAAGACTGAAACTGGACCCACACCTTTCCCCACTCACAAAAATTGATTCAAGATGGATAAAGGACTTAAATTTAAGGCATGAAACAATAAAAATCCTCAAAGAAAGCATAGGAAAACCACTGGAAGATATTGGCCTGGGGAAAGAGTTCATGAAAAAGACTGCCATGGCAATTGCAACAACAACAAAAATAAACAAATGGGACTTCATTAAACTGAAAAACTTCTGTACAGCTAAGGAGACAATAACCAAAGCAAAGAGACAACCTACACAATGGGAAAGGATATTTGCATATTTCCAATCAGACAAAAGCTTGATGACTAGGATCTATAGAGAACTCAAATTAATCCACATGAAAAAAGCCAACAATCCCATATATCAATAGGCAAGGGACATGAATAGAACTTTCTCTAAAGATGACAGACGAATGGCTACCAAACACATGAAAAAATGTTCATCATCTCTGTATAGTAGAGAAATGCAAATCAAAACAACCCTGAGATATCATCTAACCCCAGTGAGAATGGCCCACATCACAAAATCTCAAAACTGCAGATGCTGGCGTGGATGTGGAGAGAAGGGAACACTTTTACACTGCTGGTGGGACTGCAAACTAGTACAACCTTTCTGGAAGGAAGTATGGAGAAACCTCAAAGCACTCAAGCTAGACCTCCCATTTGATCCTGCAATCCCATTACTGGGCATCTACCCAGAAGGAAAAAAATCCTTTTATCATAAGGACACTTGTACTAGACTGTTTATTGCAGCTCAATTTACGATCGCCAAAATGTGGAAACAGCCTAAATGCCCACCAACCCAGGAATGGATTAACAAGCTGTGGTATATGTATACCATGGAATAGTATTCAGCCATAAAAAAAATGGAGACTTTACATCCTTCATATTAACCTGGATGGAAGTGGAAGACATTATTCTTAGTAAAGCATCACAAGAATGGAGAAGGATGAATCCTATGTACTCAATTTTGATATGAGGACAATTAATGACTATTAAGGTTATGGGGGGGTGAAGCAGAAAGAAGGACGCAGAGAGGGGGGTGGGGCCTTGGTGTGTGTCACACTTTATGGGGGCAAGACATGATTACAAGAGGGACTTTACCTAACAATTGCAATCAGTGTAACCTGGCTTATTGTACCCTCAATGAATCCCCAACAATAAAAAAAAAGGAAAATACATCTCGGCATTAGCAAGGTTGAGAACCACTGTCTAGATCAATAAGTTGTTATGTAATGCATGTACACATAAATTACTTTTACATATTAATTTTTATAGATATTTTCTCTTTACCTGTATCATATATACAAAATATTTCTAATTTGATTTGTAAGTTATTTAATTGTACCTCATTTGTATGCATAAAATGAACAAGGTACTAAAAAAAAACCATAAAAAAATAAAAAAACACATAAACTTTTGTAGGTTGAGAAAAATGGCCAATTTATGGTGTACTGGGTGAGTTTTATATTCATGTGCAATTTCATAAACAATTTAGAAAGATCAAAGTCCCCTCTCAGTACATTCCTAGACTTTAGCCAAAAAATTTTACATTGAAAAGATTTATTCAAAGTTAATAATTAGAATCATACAAAGAGATTTATATAATGTTCCTTCCACCATTAATTATAATACAAAAAATTAAAAATGTGAAATTCAGTTTAGTAAATATTGAGGTTACTAAATGCTAGGGTTCTGTTTAGTCATTAAAATTATGATTTAAAAGAATATTTATGTAACTATTGGTACACATATTGACAGTTAAGAAAGTGTTATATTATAGAAATACATCTACATATTTTAGTCTAAAGTAAAGAGTACAAACACTACTTTAAATTTAGAATGTCATACCTCAAATTGCAGAGTTCTAGTCCCCATTCAGTGTTTTGGTGTTCTAATTGTGATTTTACATCTTCTGTTACAGAAAGCTCCTTTTGTAGGTCATAAACTGCATTTTACAATTTTTTTATTTTTACTTTAAATTGTTCAGAGTGACTTCCTTGACCTTTTATTATTCTTTCATAGGAAAGAAGTCCTTACTGTATTTTCGACATGCTAACATCTAGATCCGGGTGAAAAAAGAGAGAAATAAATAGATGAGTCCTTTTGGAACATAAAGTACTACACATTTCAACATTCCTCATTTATACACTGATTACTCACACACACACACACACACACACACACACACACACACATCATAAAACGTGAAAGACTAAGACCTGCAGATGAAACAGACAAGATCTCAACTGGGCGTGGTGGCTCAGGTCTGTAATCGCAGCACTTAAGAGGCTGAGATGGGAGCATTGCCTGAGCTCATAAGTTCAAGAACAGCCTGAGAAAGAGCAAGACCCCCATCTCTAAAAATATCTGGGCATTACGCTAGGCACCTGTAGTCCCAACTATCTGGGAGGCTGAGTCAAGAGAATCACTAGAACTCAAACGTTTCAGGTTAATGTGAGCTATGACACCACAGCACTCTATCAAGTGTGACAGAGGGAGAATTTTTTTTATTTATTTTTTTATCTCAAAAAAATAAATAAATACAGAGAAGACCTCTGATCCTGGTTAGCTTAAAATGTAGTAAAGAACAGAAAAAAAAGTGATAATTATAAACCCAGATAGAATCTGTAAGAAAACAGAGTTCTGTGGACACAGAAGAACATTTGATCCATGCTGCGCCAGGCAGGATTTTTTTTGAGGAGATGGCTACCCTTGGAAATGAAGCTGAGAAGAAAGCAGTTAAGCCCAGGGGGAAAGATGCATTCCAGCCAGTGGGCAGCATGCACTGCAGCTCTGCTGCAATCTGCTTACAGCCAAAGGGGAGCAAAAGGTATGATTTCCTTCTTACCTGAAACAACCAAAACCAAAACAGATAAAATACTTTAAACAATGATTTTCAGGATAGTGGAGTTTAGGCAATGAATGGAAACAGGAAACAAAATAAGCCCTAGGAATTCCCTCCATCCCATTTTTCTACCCTGAGAGAATTTCCAAGCCATGATGCAGGGAGGAAAAACTGAGTTAGAATTTACCAGACTCCCTGGGTTGCAGCGATAAAGCTGAGAGTCTGGTAAAATCAAATCAGAGATCCCAAGAAAGAACTGTGGAGGAGAGAGAGCAGGACAGGGAAATACAAATGAACAGACAATCCTGGTGACATGCAAAGATCCACTCAGGTACTTAACAGAGGAACAAACAATGCTTGTATGCTAAGAAACTATCTGAGACCAAGGGAATTAACTATCTAAAAAGTTAGGAAAAAACCGGTCTTCACAAGTCATTAGAAAGGTCTTGCTTGAGGAGTGGGGAATTATTAGTAGTTCGAATCATAAAAGCAAGACCAGAAAGGAGCAAGTTGTTTAAAGTAACTCAACTCTATCCAAATAAAAAGTGCCAGAATACAAGTAGAGAAATGGAAGAATTTTTAAAAACAAAATTGCCCTTAGAGAGATTCACATTATGCTGTGAGAGATAAAAACTGCACTTGATAGAAATACACACAGTTAAGAGATCACAAAAGCAAATACTTATAAATGTGCAACATTCGTGAATTACAAGAAAACTTAAAGCATCTCCTATATAAAGAGGCGGGAAACTAGAAAAAAATTGCTGAAAAAATTGGCCAAAAATTTTTAAACTTAATGAAAACACAATCCCATATATTCCTAAAGGATCTGGCCAGGAGGGAAATGAAAGTTTACTGTTGTCATTTTCCTATTGCCTATATGATGTGATGTACTAGTCTCTAAAGGCAGACTGACTCAGTCAATATCATATACTGGAAATCCTAAGAAAACCACTAAAATAGTAAAATAAGGAGGTATAGCTAGTCAGCCAAAAAAAGAGAAATACACACCTAAATTATAAATATTTACTTGACTAATCCAAACACAGTAGGAAGAAAAGAAGAGAAGAAAAAAATTAAAAAACAAACAAACAAACAACGTGAAAATAAAAGAAGAAAAGCTACGGTGGGGATTTTCACCAAACATCCTAGAAAAAAAATGATACAATTTCACACAAATTCTTCCCCTAAAATAAAGAGAAGGACTACATCCCAATTCATTCTACAATTCTAGCATTACCCTGAATCAAAACAAGGCAATGACATTACAAAAAAGACATCTCCTCATGAGCATAGTCATAGAAATCCAAGCATTATGGAAGCAACCAAGACATCAATAACAGGTGGATGGAAGCCTCTGGTGCAGCCACATGGTGGGACATTACTCAGTGCTGACCAGAAATAAGCTTTTGAGTCATGGAAAGACATAAGGAACTTTAAATGCAAGTTACTAAGTGAAAAAAATAAAAATCTGAAAAGGCTATATTTGCTTTGATCCCAATGACAGGACATTTCTGAAAAAGGCAAAACTATGGGTAACAGTAAAAAAATTAATGTTTGCCAGGGGCTGGAGGGGAGAAGAAGGGATAAACAGTGGAGCACGGGGGATTTTTAGGGCAGTGAAAAGACTGCATGACACCATGACAATGGATAGGTATTAACATGCCTTTGACCAAACACAAGGGATGTGCAGGATCAAGAGTGAACTTCAGGGTGAACTACAGACTTTGGGTGACTGTGATGATGCAGGGTAGGCCACACTGCTCTGGTGAGGGGTGTTGATAGGGGCTTGGCTGTGCACGTGTGAGGACAGCAGGCCTATGGAAACCTCTGTACCTCCCTCTAACAACTGAAATTATCTCCTGCTGATACTTAATGTCTTTATTTTTTTCCCAGAATTTAATATTTCTGGGGGGGGGGCGGAGACAAGATGGCAAACTGAAACCAGCTTTCCACAGAGGCTCCCGTCCTGAAGGAGAGTTAAGGGACGAAAATTTAGCAAGTAACCTGATGGATTCAAGCAGCACCAAGCAAGGAAGTTGAAGAACGCACATCAACCCTGCTGAGGAGAGCTGCGAACACAAGGATGCAAATGAAAGGTACAAAACCCACCACCAAGCGGATGGGAGTTCCCCCTACCCCACCTGATCAGCTAAAGAACCCCACAAACAAACGGGCAGAAATCTAAGGCCCTCCCACTACACTTCACGGGAGAGACCTACTAAAATCTGGACCTACCTTCCTTACTAGGGTGCCTAGGCATTCTCCTGCCAGGCATAAAACTGTATAAAACTGTAAATATCCTTTGCTGGCAACTCTGAGCTCCCAGCACTTCCCTCCACTCTCTCTGAGGTCTAAAAGCCTGTGACTTCTAGAGGGGAGAGGAAAGTCCCCGAGCTGCGGATGGTCAGCGCTGATTCCGGGGCACGGGAGAGAGGTGAGGAAAATCAGCAGAGGGTGACCCTCACCAGGGTGGCACTTCCCTGAGGCGTGGTGCAGCAGTCCTCCTTGGGCAACAATACAACCAGGCATAAAACTGAGCAGAACTGTGTGTGTGACCTCGCTCCGGGCGGCTCTGTGCTCCTGGCTATGGGCTCCCGGTGCTCCCTGCACCCTCGCTCTGTGGTCTGGAGACCTGAGTGCCTGCCATGTGGCCGGGCAAGGAACTGGGTTGAACTGAGTCTGTTTGCTGCCGATAGCTCTGGGCTCCAGCTGCTCCCCTCACCCCGCCCTCACTCTGAAGCCTGAAGGCTTGAGCTGCTGCGGTGCGGCCGGGCGAGAGACTGGGAGGGAGCTGAGTGTGCTCGCTGCCGACAGCTCTGGGCTCCTGGTGCACCCTCGCCTCGCTCTGTGGTCTGGAGACCTGAGCGCCTGCCATGTGGCGGGGCAAGGAACTGGGTCAAACTGAATCTGTTCGCTGCCGGCAGCTCTGGGCTCCAGCTGCTCTCCCCCACCCCGCCCTCACTCTGAAGCCTGAAGGCTTGAGCTGCAGTGGTGCGGCCAGGTGAGAGACTCTGGGCTCCCAGTGATCCCCCCATCCTCGCTCTGTGATCTGGAGACCTGAGTGCCTGCCGTGCAGCCGGGCAATGAACTAAGTGGAACTGAGTGGAACTGAGTGTGTTCACTACCGGCGGACCTGGGCTCCCACGGCTCTCCCCACCCCATCCTCACTCTGAAACCTGGAGGCTTGGGCTGCGGTGGTGCGGTGGAGCTAAAGATTGGGAGGACCTGAGTGTGCTCGCTGCCGGCGGCTCTGGGTTCCCGGCGCCCCACCCCACCCTAACTCTGGGATCTGGAGGCCTGTCCCCCGGGAGTCCAGATTCTGGGGGGACATGTCGGGGTGTGGACAGTGCCCAAACTGCGGCTGGTCAGTCCTGACTCTGGGACACAGGAGTGGGGCTAAGGGAGAACCACATCAGAGTGGCAGTTCCCTGAGGTGGCTGAATCCACACCCCCTGCCTCCCTGGGCAACCAGAGGAGGCCAACCCTGAGTATAGGATTTGCCTGAGGTGACTCACAGACCCAGGAAACTTACAGGGCACAGCCGACTCAGAGAACTGAGACTTCAACCCAGAGCAAGTGCTTCACTGGGGCCAAACAGAAGCCAGCAGAAAATAATTCAGAACCACTTAGCCCCACCACACCAGACAGGGCCCCAGTCTCTCAGGCCACAACACTGAACGGGCCCTCAACTAAACCCCAGGGGAAAAATCAAAGGGAGTAAAATAACCATGGGGCGGAATCAGTGGAAAAACTCTGGTAACATGAATAACCAGAATAGAACAACCCCCCCCAGGAAAGTTATGGCGGATGTAATTGAAGATCCCATTCATAAACAACTGGCAGACATGTCAGAAATCGATTCAAATTTTGGATTGCAGACAAGATTGATAAAATGGAATTAGGAATCCGAGGAGAAATTCAAAAGTTGTCTCAAGAATTTAACGAATTTAAAGACAAAACCACCAAAGCCTTAGACACACTGAAGCAAGAATTTGCAGCCCTTAAAGATATAAAAAATACAGTAGAATCCCTCAGTAACAGAGTGGACCAAGCAGAAGAAAGGATTTCTGACATGGAAGATAAAGACTTTGAACGCTCACAAACTCTCAAAGATGAAGAGAAATGGAGAGCAAAAACCAATCATTCTCTTAGAGAGCTCTGGGATAATTCGAAGAAGGTCAATATACGAATAATAGGAGTTAAGGAAAACGATGAAGTGGCATCGATGGGCACAGAGGTCTTTCTGCATGAAATTATGAAAGATAATTTTCCAGACATGCCTAGAGACTCTGAAATTCAGATAGCAGATGGTTTCAGAACCCCAGCATGATTCAACCCCAATAAGTCATCCCCCAGACATATCATAATTAGCTTCACTAAATTAACATGAAGGAGAAAATTCTCAAGGTTATCAGGCGAAAGAAAGCCATTACCTACAAAGGTAAGAACATTAGAATGACTGCAGATCTCTCTGCTGAAACTTTTCAAGCCAGAAGAGGGTGGTCATTGACTTTTAATATCTTAAAGCAAAATAACTTTCAACCCCGGATCTTGTACCCAGCTAAACTGAGTTTCATCTATGATGGAGAAATTAAATACTTTAATGACATTCATATGTTGAAGAAATTTGCCACAACCAAACCAGCTCTTGAGGATATTCTCAGACCCATCCTCCATAATGACCAACCCAGTCCTCTACTACAAACGTAAACTCACTCAGAACCTCCTGATCAAACTCAAACTTCTCCAATGGCAAAAAGATTAAAAATGTCCACTGGACTTTTGAAAAACTCAACACTCAAAATTTCACCAAACTTATCAATAGTCTCCATCAATGCGAATGGCTTAAACTGTCCTCTAAAGAGACATAAGTTAGCTGACTGGATACAAAAACTCAGACCAGATATCTGTTGCTTACAAGAGTCACATCTTAACTTAAAAGACAAATATAGACTCAGGGTGAAAGGATGGTCATCCATATTTCAGGCAAATGGTAACCAGAAAAAAGCAGGTGTTGCAATTTTATTTGCAGACACAATAGTATTTAAACCAATGAATGTAAGGAAGGACAAGAATGATCACTTCATATTTGTTAAGGGTAAGACATAATATGATGAGATTTCAATTATGAATATCTATGCACCCAACCAGAATGTACCTCAATTTATAAGAGAAACTCTAACAGACATGAGCAACATGATTTCCTCCATCTCCATAATAGTTGGAGATTTTAACACTCCTTTGGCAGTGATGGATCGATCCTCCAACAAAAAGCTGAGTAAAGAAATTTTAGATTCAAATCTAACCATCCAGCATTTAGATTTAGCAGACATCTACAGAACGTTTCATCCTAACGAAACTGAATACACATACTTCTCATCAGCCCACGGAACTTACTCCAAAATCAATCACATCTTAGGTCACAAGTGTAACCTCAGTAAATTTAAAGGAATAGAAGTTATTCCATGCATCTTCTCAGACCACCACGGAATAAAACTTGAGCTGAGTAACAACAGGAATCTGCATACTCATACAAAAACGTGGAAGTTAAATAACCTCATGGTGATTGATAGCTGGGTCAGAGATGAGATCAAGAAGGAAATTGCCAAATTTTTGGAACAAAATGACAATGAAGACACAAAATATCAGAACCTCTGGGACACCGCAAAGCCAGTTCTAAGAGGGAAATTTATAGCACTGCAAGCCTTCCTCAGGAGAACAGAAAGAGAGGAAGTTAGCAACTTAATGGGACATTTCAAACAACTGGAAAAGGAAGAACACTCCAACCCCAAACCCAGTAGAAGAAAAGAAATAACCAAAATCAGAGCAGAACTAAATGAAATTGAAAACAAAAGAATATAACAGATCAATAAATCAAAAAGTGATTTTTTGAAAAGGTCAACAAAATAGATAAACTGTTGGCCAACGTAATCAGGAAAAAAAGAGTAAAATCTCTAATCTCATCAATCAGAAATGACAAAGATGAAATAACAACAGACTCCTCACAAATCCAAAAAATATTTAATGAATATTACAAGAAACTTTACTCTCAGAAATATGAAAATCTAAAGGAAATGGAACGATACTTGGAAGCTCGTCACCTTCTAAGACTTAACCAAAATCAAGCGGAAATGTTGAACAGGCCGATATCAAGTTCGGAAATAACATCAACCATACAAAACCTCCCCAATAAGAAAAGCCCAGGACCAGATGGTTTCACATCAGATTTCTACCGAACCTTTAAAGAGGAATTAGTACCTTTACTACTCAACCTGTTCCAAAAGGTAGAAAAAGAAGGAAGACTACCCAACACGTTCTATGAAGCAAACATCACCCTGATCCCCAAACCAGGAAAAGACCCAACAAGAAAAGAAAACTATAGGCCAATGTCAGTAATGAATATAGATGCAAAAATATTTAACAAGATCCTAACAAACAGAATCCAGCAACACATCAAACAAATTCTACATCATGAGCAAGTTGGCTTTATCCCAGGGTCTCAAGACTGGTTCAATATCATTAAATCTATGAATGTAATTCAGCACATAAAAAAAGTAAAAAACAAAGATCATATGATTCTCTCAATCGATGCAGAAAAACTTTTCATAACATCCAACATCCCTTCATGATCAGAACACTTAAGAAAATTGGTATAGAAGGGACATTTCTTAAACTGATAAAGGCCATCTACAGTAAACCCACAGCCAATATCATATTGAATGGAGTTAAATTGAAATTATTTCCACTTAGATCAGGAACCAGACAAGGCTGCCCATTGTCTCCATTGCTTTTCAACATTGTAATGGAAGTTTTAGCCACCACAATTAGGGAAGAAAAGGCGATCAAGGGTATCCACATAGGGTCAGAAGAGATCAAACTTTCACTCTTCGCAGATGATATGATTGTATATATGGAAAACACTAGGGACTCTACTACAAAACTCTTAGAAGTGATCAAGGAATACAGCAGTGTATCAGGTTACAAAATCAACATTCATAAATCGGTAGCCTTTATATATACCCACAATAGTCAAGCTGAAAAAACAATTAAGTACTCTATTTCATTCACAGTAGTGCCAAAGAAGAAGAAATATTTGGGAGTTTATCTAACAAAGGACGTGAAAGACCTATATAAAGAGAACTATGAAACCCTAAGAAAAGAGATAGCTGAGAATGTTAATAAATGGAAAAACATACCATGCTCATGGCTGGGAAGAATCAACATTGTTAAAATGTCCACACTACCCAAAGCAATAAATAACTTCAACGCAATCCCTATTAAAGTTCCACTGTCATACTTTAAAGATCTTGAAAAAACAATACTTCGTTTTATATGGAATCAGAAAAAACCTCGAATAGCCAAGACATTACTCAAAAATAAAAACAAAGCAAGAGGAATTACTCTACCAGACGTCAGACTATACCACAAATTGATAGTGATCAAAACACCATGGTATTGGTACAAAAACAGAGAAGTAGATGTCTGGAATAGAATAGAGAACCAAGAGATGAATCCAGCTACTTATTATTATTTAATCTTTGACAAGCCAATTAAAAACATTCAGAAAAGATTCCCTATTTAACAAATGGTGCTGGGTGAACTGGCTGGCAACCTGTAGAAGACTGAAACTGGACCCACACCTTTCACCATTAACCAATATAGACTCTTACTGGATTAAAGATTTAAACTTAAGACATGAAACTATAAGAATACTAGAAAAGAGTGCAGGGAAAACCCTTGAAGAAATTGGGTTGGGTGAGTTTTTTATGAGAAGGACCCCCCCGGGCAACTGAAGCAGCTTCAAAAATACACTATTGGGACTTGATCAAACTAAAAAGCCTCTGCACAGCCAAGAACACAGTAAGTAAAGCAAGCAAACAGCCCACAGAATGGGAGAAGATATTTGCAGGTTATGTCTCGGACAAAGGTTTAATAACCAGAATCCACAGAGAACTCAAACACATTAGCAAGAAAACAACAAGTGATACCATCGCAGGCTGGGCAAGGGATTTGAGGAGAAACTTCTCTGAAGAAGACAGGTGCACGGCCTTCAGACATATGAAAAAATTCTCATCATCTTTAATTATCAGAGAAATGCAAATCAAAACTACTTTGAGATATCATCTTACTCCCGTGAGACTAGCCTACATCACAAAATCCCAAGACCAGAGATGTTGGCGTGGATGTAGAGAAAAGGGAACACTTTTGCACTGCTGGTGGGAATGCAAATTAATACATTAATAATGCAAATTAATTCCTTTTGGAAAGATATATGGAGAACACTCAGAGATCGAAAAATAGATCTGGCATTCAATCCTGTAATCCCTCTGCTGGGCATATACCCAGAAGACCAAAAATCACATCATAGCAAAGATATTTGTACCAGAATGTTTATTGCAGCCCTATTCATAATTGCTAAGTCATGGAAAAAACCCAAATGCCCATCGATCCACGAATGGATTAATAAATTGTGGTATATGTACACCATGGAATACTGTGCAGCCTTGAAGAAAGATGGAGAACATATTCTCAGTAAAGTATCTCGAGAATGGAAGAAAAAGTATCCAATGTACTCACCCCTACTATGAAACTAATTTAGGACCTTCACATGAAAGCTATAACCCAGTTCCAACCTAAGAATAGGGGGAAGGGGGAATGGGTGAGGAGGGAGGGTGGTTATGGGTAGAGGGAGGGGCATTGAAAGGATCACACCTGTGGTGCATCTGACAAGGGTATATGTGAGGCTTGGTAAATGTGGAATGTAAATGTCTTAGCCAAGTAACTAAGAAAATGCCAGGAGGGCTATGTCAACTAATGTGATGAAAATGTGTCAAATGGTCTATGAACCAAGTGTATGCTGCCCCATGATCATATTGATGTACACAGCTATGATTTAATAAAAAAAAATTTACTTAGATTAAAATAGATATCACTCCTGAAAAAAAAAAATAATAGTTCCTTCTCCTTGTACAATGTCCTGTGTACTCGGAGAGTCAGAAAAGCATTTAAATTTTTCCCTTGACTTAGTTCAAAGGTTGCAGTCAAGGCAATTAGCTCAGCCTTCTGAGTCAATGTCCCTTGAGGGAGGGGCTTAGCCTCCACAGTCTCTGTTAAGGTGACCACTGCATACCCAGCCCGCCGCTCACCTTGCACTGTCACGCAGCTGCTTCCATCTACATACAAGTTCTAGTCTGCATCTGTCCAGGGCTGGTCACGTAAGTCAGATCTGTTAGAGTACACATTATATATAACTTCTGTACAGTTATGCTTAGTGTCTCTTCCACTGACTGGAAGGTGTGTGGCTTGGTTCAGAGTGTTGCATTAGAGAGTCAAAAATGTCCCTTAATGTCCATTAAGTTGACCACAGAGTGCAGTACTTTCACTCTGAGATCCTGCCCAGAGTCAGCTTATTACCTTCTTGCATAAGGAGAGCAGTAGCAGCTAAGGCCTGTAAACAGGGTGCAGACCTTGGCCAGGACCCACCAGCTTTGTTAACACACCCCCAGCCATTTTAAAGGGCTTGGTCAAGTCTGGCAGTCCCAATGCAGGTGCAGCTATCAGCCTCATCTTTAGCTGGGAGAAGACAATGCAGGTGCAGCTATCAGCCTCATCTTTAGCTGGGAGAAGACAATGCAGGTGCAGCTATCAGCCTCATCTTTAGCTGGGAGAAGACATGTTCTTGTTTTCTTTCTCACTCCAAGGGCTCTCCCTCCTCTCTTTTAGTTGCCTCATACAAGGGCTTAGCTAAGAGGGCAAAGTTGGGAATCTAAAGGCGACAGAAGCCGACCGGGCCTAAGAATTCCTGAACCTGCTTTTGGCTCTAGGAGGTGGGGAGGTGATTAATGACTTGCCTATGTTCCATGCCTAGATTCTTTCCCCTTTCTGGACAGTAAATCTTAGATAATGTACTTGCTGCTGGCAGACCTGGGCCTTCCACTTAGACCTTTTATAGCCATATACCTCTAGATGTCATAAAAGACAGTCCATGCCTTGGGCACAGCCCTCCTGGGTAGGATGTCCTGAAAGGATGTCATTGACATATTGGAACAACGCACATTCTGATTTTTCAGTCAGGAATTTCTGGAGGTCACGAGTCAGCACTTCTTTAAAAATCGTGGGTGTTTTGAAGCCCTTTGGCAACCTGATCCATGTGTACTCTTTCTATGTCTGGTCTCTCTCACTGGAAAGCAAACAGCTTCTGGCTTCTTAAAGCCAGCCTTACACTGAAAATGGCCTCTTTTAAGTTCATACAAGTGGGCACTTGGCTTCAGCAAAGTAGAATGCAGGGTTTACAGTTATGTCATTTACTAAGAAATTGTAGATAACAATTAATACTGCACAAGTTTTCCAGTGTAGCCAACAGTTAACTTTTATTGAGTCTTAAGGTTTCAAAGTAAATATAATTATTATATATAATTCTACATTCTTTGGCCAGTCTCTTAGTCCCATTTAATAGATCAATTTAGTAAAATAGTTATCTCATTTTACGAGTTGACAGTACAGACAAGGCTGGGATTTAATTCAGATAGGCCACAGCCTCTTTTTTCTCCTTTTAAACTATTTTTCTCTGTCCTCTCTCTCTCTTTTCTAAAGGCAAATTATAGTAGGATTAACTTATTTGCCGAAATAAACTGTACTTTCAATATACGGGGTCTGATTATTTGCATAAAGTACAGTAAGAATAATTAATTATTAGCCATCTAGGCTCTTCTTTCCTTTAAAATTGGCTTTTCTGGAACCTTTTATAAGGAATCTCAGGCTAGACTCTTTGAAAGCCTTTCAGAGCCCAGGGTTCATCTGTGCCATTAGATACCTGTATGCATTGGGTAAATCCCTCTTCTCTTGAGGTCCCCAAGCACAGTTCGATTCCCGAACCTGTCAGCAAGTGACCTTGGTTACTGACTACAGATAAGGAAATGTTACTGATGGGTATCTGGACAGTTTTCCAAAGGGCTTTTTTATTGGCCTTATAAAGTCAACCTGAATTCTTTAATGCAGTCTGGACACGTGTGGAAATGTTATTCCAGCCAAAGCCTTGGTAAAATAACCAGTGCTTCCATCATGTTCTATAGAAACAAAACAGATTCTTATTGAACTTATGTAAATTACTGTATTGTCAGAAATTAAAAATGCTTACAAATGGCATTCAAGTTCTAGAAAAATCAAGGAGGAGAAAAATACATGTTTCAAACTCTTCTCATAAGTACATACATTGCTTGAAAAGTTACAAATAGCTCAAAAGACAGAAAATTATTTTCTTGACTTCTGGAAAACAGAACACAGACAGAATCAACAATATTTTGAACAAGAAGCCATTACAAACTAGTCCAGTTCCACGTAACTGATTTCTGTTAAGTTAGTAATACTTATAGACATGCTATCTTTTTAATGAAAGTTCTAAAAATCTGCTTTTAGTCCGAAGGTATTCAATTTTTAAAAACATCAGTGATTTGAATTCGAGTGAATTCGTCAGCCTCTCTGAATATTTCTTTTTAGGATAAACTTTGGACTTGGTCAGTTACAAAAAACACTTTTTTTAGATGAATTAAAATTATTACTGATAATATATGTTAGGACAGATCAATGTCTTATATGTTAGGACAGACCAATGCTTTATACATTGGAACATATATTACTATAATCCACACAAAATTAATTACCATTTTATATTTCACAATTTTCTTATGTATTTTTGACTCATGACTTTCAGTGGTCTTAATATTTCAAGAAGACCAAATTTAAAGTTGTTGTTGTTGCCCTGGGCCAAGTTTGAATTTGCCAGTCTTGGTGCATGTGGCCGGTGTTGCAACCACTGCTCTATGGGCACCAAGCCCCAGATTTAGAATTATGATTTTGGAAGGTTTATCAAATATCAAAGGTTTAAAACATTTGTTCAAATAAAATTACAAGCCAAAAGATTTTAAAGGAAATACATAATCAACTGGATCATATGTAAATTCTTTCACAAATTCCCTGTTATGAGCTTCATTTAACCTGCACAGACCATCTACAAACATTCTAAACTTTATTTTACTTTTGCCCTGCCTTTCACTTCTTTTTTTTTTTTTTTGTAGAGACAGAGTCTCACTGTACCGCCCTTGGGTAGAGTGCCGTGGCGTCACATGGCTCACAGCAACCTCTAACTCTTGGGCTTACGCGATTTTCTTGCCTCAGCCTCCCGAGCAGCTGGGACTACAGGCGCCCGCCAAAACGCCCAGCTATTTTTTGTTGCAGTTTTCCCGGGGCTGGGTTTGAACCCGCTACCCTCGGCATATGGGGCCGGCGCCCTACTCACTGAGCCACAGGCGCCACCCAGTGCCTTTCACTTCTTTACACAGCCATTCTGTATCAGGCCAAAATTTATCACACAAGATTCTTTCTTTACACAGTGCCATTCTCTTTTCTGTCTAGTTTCTCTTACTCTCAAAAACTCACTTTCTATAAAACAGGATCCCAGTTTACCATTAATTCACCCATTCATTCAGCCAAACTGATAATTAGAAGGTTTAAAAGGCAATAATCTTCTGCTCGGGAGGCTGAGGCAAGAGAATCGTGCAAGCCCAAGAGTTAGAGGTTGCTGTGAGCCATGTGACGCCACGGCACTCTACCTGAGGGCGGTACAGTGAGACTCTGTCTCTACAAAAAAAAAAAAAAAAGGCAATAATCTTATCCTTTGACAAAGATTCAGTTCGTAAGAATGCTTTTCCATTTATACAAATTACCGGTAGCAAAGGGCCAATAATAAAAGGTTCTTAGCTTTATCCAGGCATGATATCTGCCAGCGCTGCTGCCAGGGGGCTATAACACTCTGGAGGTGGGCCCGCCCTGTGGAGGGCAGGGCCCCCAGCCACTTTCCTCGAAGAGTCTTCTCAGCCATCCTGGAGCCGCGTTTACCAGCCAGGGAGGTGGTTCCCCGCCTTCTTGGTCCGTGTTTCAAGACGGGTTGGGTGGATAGCCGACATGGCCACCGACCTCCTGCTTGGCTTTGCTCTTTTTTTTTTTTCTTCTCGAGTGGTCCCTGAAGAGAAAAAAAGTCCTCCAGGCTCAAAGCCACGACCCGTCCCGGCCCTCACTGCGTCCCCGCTGGATCCTCGCCAGGATGGAGGGTTAACGTGAAGAGGGTGGGGAGAGCAGTCGCACTGTGGGAGGGGCGGCCCACCCCCTGGGAGAGCACTGGCACAACCCCCGCAGAGGGAGACGTTCAGTGAGGGGTGATACAAAGGAGGGAAAAGTAAATCTGGATCTGCACTATCCTGCAAAATGAAGTAAAGTGGCGCAGAAGGTTTACGGGGTTAGGGGATTTAGGAGACTCTCACGCACTGTGAGAACTGGGAAGTGCTTTCAGTCAGGGAGGGGGAGATGAAAAGTTCCCTTTGGAGGCTGGCCAACATTGAATGTCCTACAAAAAGTAATCAGTTTAGCTCTCTTTTTTTCCACCACAAGTCCCAAATTTTGAACTCTGAGTTCAGGTACACTAAAATTCCAATGTAATACAAGAGACATACACACTGAAGACATACAAATCCACGGCCAATAGAAACAATAGGATGATGGTCTCTGACCGTGCTGCTTCCTCCACCCAGAAAACCTACAAGCCGAACCACGCCCGGAGGGTACCACATCTTGGGGGAAGGGCCTGTGTCCACACCACTCACAGAGGATTCCACATCTCGGCGGGGGGTGGGGGCAGAACATCTTCTCAGCACCACTGGCCGGCAGTCCCCGGCGCGTCTGCCTTGACTTTATGCTGACCATTTTTACAGATTCCAGAGTTCCAAAAACAACCACAACAGACAAGGCAGACAAGAGAGATAGACACTTACCACACAGTGGCTTTTCAGGTGGGGTCCTCAAGGGGTCTTGGGGGGGTGCTTCCCGGCAAATGCACCAAATGTTGTGCCCAGATCTTGAAGTCCCCCACAAAGACCACCAGGGAGCCGAGTCCAATGCAAAAGCAAAAAGCCGTTTTATTACAAGTTCGAACTTGGATTCCTGGGGTCTCCATTACAACGGATCCTAGCCAGGAGCCCCGAGCTCTGAAGCAGCGGGTCTTTATGGTCCTGCACAGCGGGTGGGCACACACAGCTTGAAACAAAGGGGGCACTTCTGGATTGGTCAGTTGTCTCATGATTCCAGGGAATTGCCTGGGCTTACCTGGAAGGTGAAACTTACTGAGTGAAATGGTGGGGGGTAGGGGGGCAGCAAATTTAACTCCTAAGATGGCGCTGGTCTGGTTCTTTCAAATCAAAAACATTCATTGGGGAAAAGACTCCATATTTTACAAACAGTGCTGGGTAAACTGGCTGGCGACCTGTAGAAGACTGAAACTGGAACCACAACTTTCACCATTAACCAAGATAGACTCTCACTGGATAAAAGATTTAAACTAAAGACATGAAACTATAAAGATACTATAAGAAAGTGCAGAGAAAACACTTGAAGAAATCAGCCTGGGAGAATATTTTATGAGGAAGAACCCCCAGGCAATTAAAGCAACACCAGAAATACATTATTGGGAACTGATCAAACTAAAAAGCTTCTGCACAACCAAGAACACAGTATACAAAGCAGTCAGATAGCCCTCAGAATGGGGGAAGATAATTGTAGGTTATGTGTCTGACCAAGGTTTGATAACCAGAATCCACAGAGAACTCAAATGTATCAGCAAGAAAAGAACAAGGGATCCTATCTCACTGTGGGTAAGAGATTTGAATAAAAACTTCTCTGAAGAAGACAGGGGCATGGCCTACAGACACATGAAAAAGTGCTCATTATTTTTATCATCATAGAAATTCAAATCAAAACCACTTTGAGATATCATCTAACTCCAGTAAGATTAGCCCACATCACAAAATCCCAAACCATAAATGTTGGCATGGATGTGGAGAAAAGGGAATACTTCTGCATGGCTGGTGGGAAAGTAAACTAATACGTTCCTTTTGGAAAGAAGTTTGGAGATCACTTAGGGATCTAAAAATAGACCTGCCATTTGTTCCTTCAATTCCTCTACTAGGTATATATCCAGAAGACCAAAAATCACTATAACAAAGATATTTGCAGAAGAATGTTTATTGCAGCCAAATTCATGATTGCTAAGTGATGGAAGAAGCGCAAGTGCCCATTGACCCACAAATGGGTTCATAAACTCTGGTATACATACACCATGGAATATAATTCAGCCTTAAAAAAAGATGAAGGCTTTACCTCTTTGATGTTTACATGGATGGAGCTGGAACACATTCTTCTTAGCAAAGTATCTCAAGAATGGAAGAAAAGGTATCCAATGTACTCAGCCCTACTATGAAATCAATTTTATAAGCACCCACACTTCCATATGAAAGCTATAACCCTACTACAGCCCAAGATGAAGGGGAAAGAGGAGGGAGACGGAGGAGGGATGATGAGTGGAGGGAATGTAATTGGTGGGACCACACCTATGGTACATTTTACAGGGTACATGTCAAATATACTAAGTGTAGTGTCTTAACACATTAAGAAAGTGTGGTGAAGGGTATGTTAACCAATCTGATTAAAGTATTTCAAATTGTATATAAAATCAGCACACTGAACCTCATTATTGCATTAATGTACACAGCTATGATTTAACAAAAATAAAAAAAAAACTCTAAACAAAAATTTCCACCTCAAATCCAATGATACCTTAAAAGAAGAATACATTATAAGCAAATGGGCTTATCAACCAGGAACACAGGGTTGATTTACTAATCACAAAGCCCTATTAGTCACCACATTACAAACTGAAGAAAATAATCATATAATTGACTCAATAGTTGCAGAATAGTTGCAGGCATTTGAGAAAATCCAGATGAAAGAACACTCTCAGCAAAGGAAGAATACAAGGAAACTTCTTCAGCATGAAAAAAGCACCTCTAATAAGCCTACAGCTGGCAGACATCATGAAAGAAACCGGAATCCTTTCACACAAGGCTGGGAGCAACACAGGAGCATCTGCTTTCACAGTTAGAATTCAGCGTTGTAGTGCAGATTCCAGCCAGTGCAGTGAGGCAAGAAAAAGAAAGAAAATGTATCCAGCTAGAAAGGAATAAGTAAAACCATCTTTATTTACAACCAAGATCCCATAATAGGGGTGGGTAAACTTCTCCTGTTTCTACAAATACAGTTTTACTAGAACCTAGCTCTGTTCACTGATGCAGACAGTGCCCATGGCTGCTCTCACACTACAACAGCAGAGATGATTAGCTGCAGCAGGGACTGCTTTGACACAGGTCTGAAAATTACTGCCTTTAGTAAGACAGTAGTGGAAGGAAGAAAGGTTTGGTCTATGTAGGAAATCTCACCGAAGCTAACAAACAAGCTACTAGAAGTTTCAGTTAAAAAACCAACATGCAAATATCCACTGTACTTGTATACACTAGCAATAACCCATCAAATCAAAATTTAAAAATATATCATTTACCACTTCATCAAAAAAGTGAAATACAATCAAATGTCCAATGGCGATATATGGCTGGGTTCATGTCTAGACCCTCTATTCTGTTTAATAGATCTACATCTCTATTTTTGTGCCAGTACCTGCCTGTCTTGATCACTACAGACTTGGAGTATAGCCTGAAGTCTGGTAGTGTGATGCCTCCAGATTTGCTTTTATTTCTAGAAATTGTATTGGCTAGTTGGGTATTTTTCTGCTTCCATATGAAACAAAAAACTATTTTTTCATGTTTACACAAATGGTTAACAAACACATGAAAAATGCCCATCGTCTCCAATCATCAGAGAAATGCAAATCAAAACCATTCTGAGATATCACCCAAACCCACTAAGAATAGCCTACATCACAAAGTCTAATCCATAGATGCTGGAGTGTATGTGGAGAAAAGGGAACACTTCTACACTGCTGGGGGGATTGCAAACTAATACAGCCTTTATGGAAAGAAGTTTAAAAAATTCTCACAAAGCTAAAAGTCAACTTTCCATTTGATCCCATAATCCCATTACTAGGTATCTTCTACCCAGAACAACAAAAATCATTTTACCACAAACACAATTGCAAAGAAAGTTTACTGCAGTTCAATTCACCATTGCTAAGTTGTGGAAGCAACCCAAATGCCTGTAAAAACATGAACAGATTAACAAACTGTGGTATATGTATACCATGTAATACTATTCAGCCATAAGAAAAGATGGAGACTTTACATCTTTTATGTTTACAATGGATGGAGTTGAACCACATTCTTTTTTAGTAAAGTATCTCAAGAATGGAAAAGGAAAACAACTTTCATATGAAAGATAAAGCACAACTATAGCCCCAGATGAAGGAGGGAAAAGGAGGGGGCGTGGCCAGTTGGAGGGAGGGTAATCAGTGGGATCTCATCTTTGGTGCACATTGCAAGGGTACATGTCAAATCTATAAAGAGTTGAGTATAAATGTCTTAACACAATGACTAAGTAAGTGAGATGAAGGCTATGTTAACCAGTTTGATGTAAGCATTCCAACTGGTATATAAAATCAGCACATTGTACCCCATAAATGCATTAATGTACACAGCTACAATTTAATTAAAAAATTAAGAGGAAAAACAAGAATGGAAAAAAATCCAAAACACTCAATACTAATTTGAAACCAAATACATAAACAATTACATGTCCATATGAAAGATAAAACACAAATACAGTCTAGCAGGGGGGTGGGATGAGAAGGAAGTGTGGGAGGTGGGAGGATGATGGCCAGGAGGAGGGAGGAGAATTGGTGGGACCTCACCCAGTGTGCACACCTCACGGTGTTCAGCACGCCCCTTGGGTGAAGGGCTCAACTATAACTTGAACTTTACCTTAGAATTGAAAATATTGTAACCTTAAATGTGTACCTTCATATTAATTACAAATTTAAAAAAACAAGAAGAAATGAAATACAGATAAATATGATATAATAGGGAAGGGCCTATGCATCAAATACATGGCCACAAAATAGTTCTGAAAACATTAAATACGACTCATACAAATGGAGAGAAGTGCTTGTTTTGAAGTGGAAAGCCTTGTTGGTTTTCCCCAAATTGACCTATTGATTAGACACAATCCCAATCTAATTCCCAGCATTTGAACAGGATTTTTTTTTTTTTTTTTTTTTGTAGAGACAGAGTCTCACTTTATGGCCCTCGGTAGAGTGCCGTGGCCTCACGCAGCTCACAGCAACCTCCAACTCCTGGGCTTAAGCGATTCTCTTGCCTCAGCCTCCCGAGTAGCTGGGACTACAGGCGCCCGCCACAACGCCCGGCTATTTTTTGGTTGCAGTTTGGCCGGGCCGGGTTTGAACCCGCCACCCTCGGTATATGGGGCCGGCGCCCCACCGACTGAGCCACAGGCGCCGCCCAGGATTTTTTTTTTTAAATTGACAGTCTTTTTAGAAATTCATGTGGATCTGCAAAACATCTAAAACGGTCAAAATAACTCCAAAGAAATAACAAAATTGGAGGGCTAATTTCAGGACTTTTTAGAAATCTATAGCAATCAAAACTGTGTGATACTGGTACAGCATGCGTATCCTTTGTCAAGGTGCTTGGAACTGGAAATGTTTCCTGTTTTTGATCTTTCCAGGTTATAAAATATGTGCATATGCATAATGAGTTATCTTGGGGATGCGACCCAAGTCTATAAAGAAAATACAGTTATGTTTCATAAACGTTATATACATAAGCTGAAGGTAATTTTAAACAATACTTTTAATAATTTTGTGCATAAAAAAATTTGTGTACATGAGTTCAGGGGTGGAGTCATGTTGACAGTAAGTGTCAGATTTTAGAGCATTTCAAATTCCCCATTTTGGAACATGAATACTCAAAATGTATAATCAGAGTTAAACACTGATGGTTCTCAGCTAAAGATGGTTTGACTTACGATTTCTCAACATTATGATGGGTTTGTTTGCACATTAGATGGATTGTTTACGTCTTCTGATGGGTTTTTCGGGATGTGAGTATTCATAGATAAATGGAACATGGTAGAGTCCATGAAACAAATATATAATCTACTTACTTCTTACAAAGCACCTGGCAAGGCGGTGGAGGAAGGAGAGCCATTAAAACCTGGACTTGAATCCATACCCCAAACAATGAGCAAAAAGGATCATACATCTCAATGTAGGAACTAAAATTGTAAAACTTCTTGAAGAAAGCATAGGTGAAATTCTTTGTGACCTTGTACTAGATATGTCAAAGCAAAATTTGAAATTAAATGACTAGATAAACTGGACCTTATTAAAGTTAAGAACCTCTGCTCTTCAAAAGACACTATTAATAGAAGGCAAAGACAAGCCACAAACTGGAAAAATTGCCTGCAGAAAACACAGCTAATAATGAAAAAGTATCCAGAATGTAGGAAGACCTCTCGAAACTTAACAAATGAGGAAATGAATGACATAATTGTTTAAATGGAAAAAGATTGGAAAAGACAGTTTACCAAAGAAGATGTCCAGGTGAGGAATTAGCAAATGGGAAGATGCTCAGGATTATTTGTCATTAGGTCAGTGCAAATTAAAACTATAACGATGTGCACAACAGACTGGAATGGCAAAAAATGAAGACAGTGATAACAAGAAATGTTAGTGACAACACAAAGCCACTGGAACTATCAGATACTGCTGATGGCCATGAGAAATGGTACAGATACACTGGAAAATAATTCAGACATTTCTCAATAAGAGACACTGCTGTGGGTGACAGATATGCTAATTATCTTAATTATGGTGATGGATTCACATCTATATACATATCTTGAAATTCATCAAATTAAACATTCATTTACTTTGTTATCCTTCTCATTGTTCAGAGGCATCTTGGCAGAATTCTCTCCTCCTCTCTCTTATGATTTCAGACTTGGCTACATGACTTGGTTACAGGATTTGCTTTTGTGCAGTTTGAGAGTTAAAGGTGTAAGTGTGCCCATCACCAAAGCAGCATGCACTACAGCCATTAGGTGTGAATTTACCTGTCCCCCCACTCCCACCTGCTTGGTTTCCACTGAGTTTTACTACCATATGTGCACATGGAACTGGATCAATTAGTTCCAATATACTATTGAACATATGTGGTATTTGTTTTTCCATTTTTGGCGATACTTCACTTAGAGGGATGGTTTTAAATGGCTGAATAGTACTCCATGGTACACATATATCATATTTTATTAATCTACTCATGTGTTGGGCACTTGGGCTAATTTCACATCTTTGCAATTGTGAATTGTGCCACAACAAATGTTCAAGTGCACATTTTTTTGCAATAAAATGACTTATTTTTCCTTTTGGGTAAATCCCCCTGGTGGGATCACTGGCTCACATGGTAGGTCTGCTCTTAGTTTTTTGAGGAATCAATGTACCAGCAGCAGGGTATAAGTGTTCCTTTCTCTCTGCATCCATGCCAACACTTGTTATTGTGGGACTTTCTGATTTTATGATAAGAATGCTTAACAAAATAGGCATAGATGGGACTTATCTCTAAATTATAAAAGCCATATATACAGCAAACCCAAAGCCAACATCATATTGAATGGGGAAAGAAAATGAAAGCTTTTCTGCTTAGAACTGGAACCAGGCAAGCTTGTCCTCTACTGCCACTTCTATTAAACACAGTGCTGAAAGTCCTAGCCAGAGCAATCTGACAAGAGAAAGAAATAAATGGTATCTTTGTGGAGAATGACGATATAATCTTATTATCTAGAAAACCCCAAAGAGTCTACCAAGAAACTCCTGGAATTGATAAACAAATACAGCAAAGTTTTGGGTTACAAAATCAATGCACACAAATCAGTAGGATTTATATGCACCTATAACAGTCAAACAGAGAACCAAGTCAAAGACACAGTTTCTTTCACAACAGCAAAAAAAATAAAATACCTGGTAATACATTTAACTAAGGAGATGAAAGACTTCTAGGAGAAGAACTATGATACGTTGAGGAAAGAAATTGCAGAGGACATCAACAGATAGCAAAACATATCATGCTCATGGATTAGTAGAGTTTACAAATACCCAAAGTAATCTACAGATGCAATGTAACCTGGCTTATTGTACCCTCAATGAATCCCAACTAGTTTTGAATCCCAAAACTATTCTCCCAACAATAAAAAAAAAAAAAAAGTAATCCCTATTAAAATACCAACATCGTTTTTCACACAAATACCAAAATAGTTCTTAACTTCATATAGAACCAGAAAAGACTCTGAATAGCCAAAGCAACTTTAAGCAATAAGAGCAAATCAGAAGACACCAGTTTACTAAAATTCAAGCTTTGCTACAAGGCTATGTAGTAAAGCGAATAGCATGGTACTGGCACAAAAGCAGAAACACAGACCTATGAATAAGAAAAAAGAACCCAGAGACAAAACTATTCTCATATGTCCAACACATCTTTAATAAAACAAATAAAAGCATACACTGGGTAAAAGAATCATTGTTCAATGAATGGTGCTGGGAAAACTGAATAGCCAGATGCAGAAGACTGAATCAGGATCAGCACCTCTCATCTTTCACAAAACTTCATTCATGATGGATAACAGACTTAAACCTAAGACATGAAATTTTAAGAATTCTGGAATAAAACTTTGAAAAGCTTTTCTATATATTTTCCTAGGCAAAACTTCATGAAAAAGATTGCAAAGATGGCTGGGCAGAGCTCATGCCTGAAATCCTAGTAGTCTGGGAGGCTGAAACGGGTAGCTTGCCTGAGCTCAGGAGAGTGAGACTCCACCTCTAAAACTAGCTGGGTGTTGTGGTGGGTGCCTGTAGTCCCAGCTACTCGGGAGGCTGAGGCAAGAGGATCACTTGAGCCCAAGAGTTTGAGGTTGCTGTGTGTTAACACCATGGCATTCTACCTAGAGTGACAGAGTGAGACTCTCCAAAAAAATGATAGAAAACAAAACCACAGGCAATCGCAGTGATAAAAAAAAAAATTAACCAAAGGTACTTGATTAAATTAAAAGGCAAGTAAACAATCAATACAGTGCACAGAAGACCCACAGAATGGGAAAAAATGTTTGCATGCTATTCTTGGACAAAGGACTAATAACCAGAATACATAAAGAACTACAATCAGGAAGAAAAATTAAACAACTCTTTAAAAAAGTATGCAAAACTTAAGAATTGAAGTTTTTTAAAACACAAACTAGAGTCCTATAAACATATGATAAAAAGTGGAAAGTCTCCCCATCATCAGGAAAATGAAAATAAAAACCACAATGAGGTCTCCCCTAACCCCAGTGAAATTGGACATTTTATTTGTGTGCAGTTTACCAAGTATCAGTTACACCTAGAGAAAGCTACTGATGGCAGGAGCAAACACCTAAGATAGTGGCTGGGGCACAGAGAGAACGGCATGATGTGAAGCAGGATAAAGCTAGAGCACTGAGATCTTTACCTTTATCAGTGGTAGCTCTGGGTTTTAAGGAAGGGGGAAACAAGATCAGATCAGAATTTTTATAAGTATAGGATACGGTTTACACTGTTTTTGGTGGTTGCCTGGCTACCCACTTGGCGCTTAGACTCTGCCAAGTTGTTGATTCCACTGATCTCAAAATTGTCTTCACAGGTAAGTTTCACAAATTCTCCCTGCAACAGTTCCCCTGAAGTGTGGGGTATCCTGGACCTGCTTTCAGTGCAGGATGGCTGCCTGCAAGGTGAGACTCAAATCACCGCACTTGGCCTGTGGGAAAAGGTGCCTGTGGCAGTCACTATTTCAAAAATTTCAAAATATGTCTGGTTCCTGACAGGTTATGTTTCTGACAAAGGTCTGATAACTAGAATCCACAGATAACTCAAACTTATTAATAAGAAAAGAACAAGTAATTTCATTTCACTATGGTCAAGAGACCTGAACAGAAGCTTCTCTGAAGAAGACAGGTGCATGGTCTACAGACTTGAAAAAATTCTCATCATTTTTAATCACTGGAGAAATGCAAATAAAAACCACTTTGAGATGTCCATCTAACTCCCAGTAAGAGTAGCCCACATAACAAAATCCCCAAACTACAGATATTGGTGTGGATGTGGAGAAAAGGGAACACTTCTGCACTGCTGGTGGGAATGCAAGCTAATACATTCTTTTTGGAAAGAAGTTTGGAGAACACTCGGGTATCTAAAGATTGACCTGCTGTTGGATCCTGCAATTCCTCTACTAGGAGTATATCCAAAAGACCAAAACTCACTTTGCAAAAAAGATATTTGCACCATATCATTCATTGCAGCTCAATTCGTAATAGCCAAGTCATGGAAGAAGCCCTAGTGCCCATCAACTCATGAATGGATTAATAAACTGTAGTATATGTATACCATGGAATACTATGCAGCCTTAAAAAAGATGGAGACTTTACCTCTTTTATGTTTACATGGAGGAACCTGGAACATATTCTTCTGAGTAAAGTATCTCAAGGATGGAGGAAAAAGTATCCAATGTACTCAGCATTTCTGCAAAATCAACTTATATTTACTCAGAACACAACTATATCCCAGGATGAAGGAGAGAAATGGAGTGTGAAGAGAGAGGAGGGGGGGGTTTGATAGAGGGAGGGTAAACGCCAGGAGCATAACTATGGAGCATATTGCAAGGGTACAAGTCAAATATATCAAGTGTAGAACATAAATGTCTTAACACAACTATCAAGTAAATGAGGCGAAAGCTGTATTAACTAATTTGATGTGAACATGTCAAATTGTCTAAAAAAATCAACACATTGTACCCTACATATGCATAAATGTATTCATGAGCTATGTGTATATGACTTAATAAAAAAAAAGTGTAGGATATGATGCAGAGTAGACCATGGTTTTAGGAGGTGGGTAGCAGGGAAAACAGTTCTTAGGGGACTGCAGTATTCCAGGTAGAAAATGATGGTAAACTGACTGTGGGAAAAGGTGGAAGAGGAAAGCAGAGTTGAGTAGAAGACTGGGAATACCACTTACAGTGAGAAAAGCACAGTGGGATCATCACAGCTCCTTGGCTGAGAGTGTGCAACATATACTATAGTTCTCATTCTCTTTTAACTTGAAGTGTATTTGTGAGATGATCGTCATACTAATGCGTCAGTGCTCTGTGGAAGTGCTAAGCAAAGTGTGCATGTACTACTATCACATACATGAAAAGGCCGTGGATGGGTCCTACTTTTACAATGCATTGCAAGTTGTTCAATGAGCAAAGCACAAGTCTTGGGATTAAAGGAAGGCAACACCTGATCCTCTGAGGCCGTTTCAGATGACCAACTCAACTCTTCAAGGTGATCCTGGGAATGTAGTTGAGTTTTTCCCTGTGAAATAAATGACATTGTTTCAAAATATCCCTCAAATAATTTTAGCATAGGCTAAATGTAGAAAATTGGTAATTACCCATTTTTTTATATGAGCACACACAGGTACTTCTTCAAATAACTCATTTTGTAAAATGGCTATTTATGATTATTCTTCCTTAACCATTTTTCAAAGAAAATGTCTTTAAAAGGAAAGATTGTCTATGTTTTTTACTTTATCTTTTATACTGTATTTTTACAGTAATATTTCTGATAATTTGTTTTTTAAATAATAACTTGTTCTTTTCATGAGATGTTTTCTTTGCAGGCCTAAGAAAAGAAAAAATTCCTTTCAGAAAAATAGTAAATAGTAATACTAAAATACAAATACATCTACAGCTATGTTTTATATAAAATCTGTGCAGGTGTAATTTCAAAATTAAAAACTAATATTGAAAAAATTTACAGGGTATTTTTGCATGTAACGTGAAATATATTAATTTTTTACAAAGGGAATTAAACTATTAATATAAACAGAGCAACCATGACAAAGGAAAGTGACTCCTGCTACTAATAACAAAGCAAATAATTAGATTTACATTCAGCTTTCTGTTAGTCAAAAGAAAAATCATGTTAGTTCCACTATTTGATAGCAAGAAATATACCAAGTTATTTATTTATTTATTTTCAATCACCACAGGCTTTTTTGGAATTAAAATCTATTTGGAAGAACACTACTTAACTCCTTATACAGGAGAAACCCGTTTATAATGATGACAGGAATCAGCATTTCCAAGATTCTGCAAAGCACTGGGCACAGGTTAAACTCACTTACTAGCCACAAACATTCTCTGAGGAAGGTAGTACATTAGGTATTTTATAAAGGAAGTAAAAAGGCACAGACAGGCAAAGTAACTTGTCTAAGCCCATCAGCTGGTCAAACCCAAGAATTCAAGCTCCACAACATGTGTTTCACAACACACTCTGAATGTGATATTTATTTTCAATTGTTTTTAAGGGATATGATAGCTGATAAATCCATATAATCATTACACTTCTGGCTATAAAGTATTATTCCTGAAACTTGAAAATACTCTTTATTAAAATAAGAAGACTTTATGTTTAGGCAATTGTGGAAAATTGCTTCCTAAGAATTAAACATTCTTTTTTTTTCTAAAGAAATCATTGTTCATCTATTAAATTGTCTAGTCATGTGTTCAACAAATAACTTATTGAGCACACAATGCATGTCAATGACACCGTGATACAGGGGAACATGTTTTTTACACTTTAGAATTTTATAATCCAAAAATAATAATTTGCAATAGATTTTAAATAGCCTGCATTTCCACTGGACATAAATGAATTCCTTCCTTTCTCCCATGAAGTTGATATACCTAATATTTTAGTACCTTACTAAATTATAGCTCTCTGTGGTGCTACCATCAGAAATAGGTGATCCGTACAATCATCGAAGAATGATGAGTGTATGTATGTTTATTATTACATCATTTAAAAACCTACTTATGATATTTTAACTTCAAATTATCATTAGCATGTTCAAGTACATTCGAATATTCCACGTCAGAACCAATTCTGAAAGAATACCCTCTTACCAGAAAACTATATATGAAAAGAACTTCTTTTTTCCCCCCCACCCCCCTGAAAAGAACTTCTAAAGAGAATTTTTTAACATATATCTTTAAAATATAAAGTATCAAAATTTCTTATGCTTAGACATGCAAAAAACGTAAATTTCATAAGCATGTTCTTATGTGTTTCTTTTCTTACAAACACACTCAAAAAACTTTTATTTTAAAATGAGGCAAGGATAAAACTGCTTTGAATCCCCATTTTTCTTTTCTTTTTCAACTTATCCCTCATTTCTCTATTGACTGTCCCAGTACAAATTCTCTAAGAGTTGTTTATGTGTATTCACTGCAGCCAGTGTTCCATGATGAATATTTATTTTTTTATTTTTTATATATATATTTTTGTAGAGACAGAGTCTCACTTTACCGCCCTCGGTAGAGTGCCATGACGTCACACGGCTCACAGCAACCTCCAAGCTTTTGGGCTTACGCGATTCTCCCGCCTCAGCCTCCCGAGCAGCTGGGACCACAGGCGCCCGCCACAACGCCCGGCTATTTTTTGGCTGCAGTTTGGCAAAGGCTGGGTTCGAACCCACTACCCTCGGTATATGGGGCTGGCGCCCCACTCACTGAGCCACAGGCGCCACCCCATGATGAATATTTATTAAAACTGCTTTTCAAATTAATTAATCCTCATCTCAATTAACTTTTCAGCAGCACTGATATAGTCAAGAATTCTCTAGCTGTGGCAGACCATACTACTCTAGTATCAGAAAAAGTAAGCACTCTTCACATTCCTGCACAGGGAAATAAAGTACTTGATGACTTTACCTTCCTTCACTTAACCCACAGTCATCATTCCTTTGGAGCAGATCACTAGTTAGCAAGTTAGCCTCCTCAAGCACTGGTGTCATCTCAGATTCTTTTGAGTTCCATTTTTCCTTTTTGTTTTTCCTTACTTCCTTCAAATGCAAGGCAGAACCACTACTTTAGAAATGCATAAAAAGAAAATGTTTTCTAATGATTCTACTGACAAAGAACAAAAAAATTGTGTAACTTTCCATACCTACTCATTTAGTAATTCAAAAAACAGTTATGGAGTACAAACAATATGCAACAAAATGAATAGTCCCTGCTGTGACAAATAGGTAAATTATAAGGCAATTGGCTACATAAATGTTGATGCAGGAAAAAGTCTATCCAAATACAAGGAAAACATCACAGAGGAGGCAAACTAGAGGAGGAGCTCTTCAGACGAAGAAGTGGGAGAAACCATCCAACTTAGACAACAGAACTGAGCCCACAGATGAGGCACCTGACATCCAGTCATTTCCTTGGGACTTGAAAAGTGTAAACAACATGGAAGCAAATTCTGAACACAAATGGTCCACAAAACTTGAATGCTCCACCGAAAGTCTGGAGCTCACCACCTACTAGCAATGCTTCTTACACATGGGAGTCATGGTTAGATTTGTGCTCTATTCTATAATTTTCATGTTGTGTTTAGAACAGAGAATTTTTAAGTTAAATGAAGTTTTTAGAACAGCATGATGCACTGACAACATGAAAGGAGAGATGGAAATGTACTCAGCACTACTGTGAAACCAATTTATAATAACTCACACTTGCATATGAAAAATGAAACACAACTTTAGTCAACGATGAAGGAGGGAAAAAGGAGGGTGAGAAATGGGGAGGGAGTGGGAGGGATAGTAGGTGATAGTAGGGTGACCACAACTATCAAGCTCATTGCAAGTACAAGTTGGTTCTATCATGTGTAGAACACAAATATCCTAATGCTATAATAGGGTAAATAAGATGAAAGCTATGCTGATTAGTATGATGTAAGCACTCCAATTTGTACAAATATTCAACACACTGAAATGGGCATAAATGTATTCATAATCTATGTACAAAAGACTTAATAAAAATAATAATATTAAAAAGAAAGAAAAAAGAAAATACAACCTTACTTTTAAAATGTGTATATGTCATCAAACATAGTTCAGGATAGTAGTTTTGTGATTACTTGTGATTTTCTTTGGAAATAAAATAAGTTAGTCATTTTTATACACATTGAGCCTAGTATCCAATCCTCAGATCCTGGTTTTACCAGAAAATTGTAATTACATTTCTATAGAGTAAAAAGATGTGTAAGAATATCTCCATCATGTACCTACAAACATTTACAGAGATTGAAATTTCCCATCTGAGATTACTATATTAAGATTTGAGCATGAGATCCTAAGAATACAAAACAAACAAACAAAAAAACAAACCAGCTTTATTTAAAAATATTTGGTAGACACTTCTTTTGGTTAAGACTAACCAGCTTTTTTTTTTTTTTTTTAAAGGGAGATCTTCCTAAAAACAATTATTAAGCAATTTCTCTTGATCTGAACTTTAATAATTAGTCTACAATTCTAGAATAAAAGATAGCTTTCATTTTGAACATAGTTAATGGGAGGAAACTTTTAAATAGAAAACATCTGGTTATAGTTGCCTGGAACTTCAGAAAGGACTGACCTCCAGTCATGGAAGCAGGGGTGCACCCAGAATCAATTATAAATGTAATTGGTCACTCAGTTACACTGTCCTCACTCAAAAACCTACCAACTTCAGGCACTTGTTTCTGAAAGACAGTGGATCATAGACAAGCTCACTCTAATACACATGCCTGCCAGTGACAGCCAATCAACAACAATCTCATCATAGCAACCTTCATCGTAACAACCTTGCTACTTCAAGCAGCTGCCTCTTACCTCTGAACATCTGACAGCTCTTAAACTCCACCCTTTTATAAGACCCAGGTGAGATCAGCAGCTGCTCTGTCATGTAGACTGTGCCTGACCTGCACAACTCTCCTACCACAGGAAGCAGAACTTTCCAAACATGTGTTTATATTTCAGATACTAAAAGTTCATAATCCTTTGGGAAGAAGTTTTAAAGTCTATTCTTATTTGCCACTCTAATTCTTTTACATTACATAATAAAATTCAAATAAAGATTGTAATTCCCTTGATCCATCTTACCATAATTAAAACCACCATAAATTTTGGCATAGGAATAAATAATGAGTAACCACAGTATAGGGCTTTTCTCTCTAAATAAAGATAATTAATGTAATAGTATTAGAAAGAGCCAACAAAATGTCCCAAAGTGTACATAGTGGCCAGGTAAAATTGTCAACATGAACCCATGTAAAACCATTTCAGCCTAAAAAGTCTAAAATAATAAAACAGGAAGAACTCCATTCACTCCATAAATATTAATGAATATTTATCAATCAGTTACTTACAATGAGTTAGGCTCTTTTCTAGTCACTGAGGGTAGGGCAGTGAATAGACAAATAACCTACCTATGAAAAATAAAGTAAACACACAAAACAACAAAGACACAAAAGGTTTATGTTTGCCAAAGGAGAAAAACTGAAGAAGCAGAGAATGAGTGATGGACATAGCAAGACAAGGAGGAGTGATGGACATAGCAGGATGAGGAGGAGTGATGGAAATAGCAGGATGAGGAGGAGTGATGGACATAGCAGGACCAGCAGGACCATCACTTCTCATAACACTGAGAAGTGATGGACGTAATAGAATGATATGGAGCGATGGACATAGTAGGATGAGGAGTGATGGACATAGAAGGATAAGGAGGAGTGATGGATGTAGCAGGATGAGGAGGAGTGATGGAAATAGGAGTATGAAGAAAAGTGATAGATACAGATGGATGAGAAGGAGTAATGGACATGCAGTATGAAGAGAAGTGATGGACATAGCAGGATGAAGAGAAGTGATGGACATAGCAGAGTGAGGAGAAGTGATGGATGTAGCAGGATGAAGAGTGATGGACATAAAAGGATGAGGAGAATTGATGGACATAAAGAAATGAGGAGGAGTGATGGACATAGAAGAATAAGGAGGAGTGATGAATACAGAGAGAGGAGGCGGAAGGATGGATATAGAGCTGGACGAAGAGGAGTGATGGACATAGCAGGAGGAGGAAAAGTTATGGAAATAGCAGGATGAGGAGGAGGAATGGACAAAGAAGGATGAAGAAGAGTGATGTATATAGCAGCAGAGGAGGAATGATGGACATAGCAAAATGAGGAGAAGTGATGGACAGACCTGGTCAAAGAGGAGTGATGTACATAGCAGCATGAGGAGCAGCAATGGACAGAGAAGTAGAAGAGGAGTGATGGACATAGAAAGCTGAGGAGTAGTGATAGATATAGCAGGACCAGTAGGAATGTGGACATAGCACGGTGGCTTTGCAGTGTGGAACTTTGGAAAGAGAAGCAAGTCAGGAGGGTGTCTGAGGGAAATGCCTTCCAGACAGAGTGAACTGCCAATGACTGTCCTGGGCCTAGAGTGTGTAAGGAGCAGTAAGAAGTTCTGGGAGGCAAGTCAAAGAGATAACATGGTCACATCACATAGTGCCTCTGAGGTCCTTGGAAGAACCTTGGCTCATACTCTGAGTGAAAGGGATGCAACTAGGAGGTGTGAGCAGAGGAAGGACATCATCTGACCTATTCCTTACCAGCTCCACTGGGATAAGAATTGATGGAAAAGGCATTAAGAGGAAAAAAGTCCAATCAGCAGTTCATTATACTCATTGAGACAGGTGGTGGCTTGGACATGGAAGATATGACTGGCTTCTGAATATATTTTGACAGTAAACCTGAGAAGACTTGTTGACAGATTAGCTGTCAAGTCTATAACTGAGAGATGAATCAAGGATGACACCAATGTTTTTGACAAAGCAAATGGAAAACAGGGAGGTCTGAGGAAGAAAATCAGTAGCGCAGTTTTGGACCTATTAATTCTGAGATACCCAACAGCTAACTAAAGTGAGATGTCCAATGGGAAGTGTGATATATATGAGTGGAATTTTGGAGAGAGATCTGGGCTGGAGATACTGACTTGGAAATCATTAGCATATATAAGGTAGTAAAAGTCATGACAAAGGAGATTGAAGACTGAGCCCTGGGGCATTTCCAGGGCTCAGTCTTGAAATTGAAAACAAAAGAATTATACGACAGATCAATAAATCAAGAGATGGGGGATGGGGAGAAGCAGGCAATCCAGGCTAGGATGGGAGTGCCAGGAAGGCAGGAGGAAAAGCTGGGCATTAGAATGATACCCCAAACCCAAGTAACAAAAGATTATGGAGGAGAGATTTTTTTTTCTTTCCCACTCGGTCACATATTGCTGATAGGTTCAATACAAATGGGGTCTATGAAATCATGTCTAGATTTATCAAAGTGAAAATCAGTGGTAACCTTGAGACAAGCCATTTGGGAGTAGTGGAAGAAGTATTACTAGCAAGAGCTCAAGACTAGATTAATCATTACACTTCTTTTTTGAAGCATAGTCATACATAATATATGGTCTTTATTTTTTAATTTCTTTATGTGCTGAATTATACTTATAGATTTATGGATATTGAACCAGCCTTGAGACCCTGGGATAAAACTGACTTGGTTGTGTTGTATAATTTGTTTGATGTGTTGCTGGATTCTGTTTGTTAGGATCTTGTTGAATATTTTTGCATCTATATTCATTAGTGATATCTGTCTATAATTTTCTTTTCTTGTTGGGTCTTGTCCTGGTTTGGGGATCAGGGTGATGTTTGCTTCATACAATGTGTTGGGTAGTCTTCCTTCTTTTTCTACCTTTTGGAAGAGGTTGTGTAGTATAGGTACTAAATCCTCTTTAAAGGTTTGGTAGAATTCTGATGTGAAACCATCTGGTCCCGGGTTTTTCTTTTTAGGGAGGTTTTGTATGGTTGATGCTGTTTCAGAACTTGATATGGGCCTGTTCAACATTTCCACTTGATTCTGTCTAAGTCTTGGAAGGTGACGTGCTTCCAAGTATTGGTCAATTTCCTTCATATTTTCATATTTCTGAGAATAAACTTTCTTGTAATATTCATTAAGGATTTTTTGAATTTCTTTTTTTCTTTTCTAGTGATTTATGTTATCTTTTATTACATCTTTTTTTTTTTATTGTTGGGGATTCATTGAGGGTACAATAAGCCAGGTTACACTGATTGCAATTGTTAGGTAAAGTCCCTCTTGCAATCATGTCTTGCCCCCATAAAGTGTGACACACACCAAGGCCCCACCCACCTCCCTCCTTCCCTCTTTCTGTTTCCCCCCCCATAACCATAATTGTCATTAATTGTCCTCATATCAAAATTGAGTACATAGGATTCATGCTTCTCCATTCTTGTGATGCTTTACTAAGAATAATGTCTTCCATGTCCATCCAGGTTAATACGAAGGATGTAAAGTCTCCATTTTTTTTAATGGCTGAATAGTATTCCATGGTATACATATACCACAGCTTGTTAATCCATTCCTGGGTTGGTGGGCATTTAGGCTGTTTCCACATTTTGGCGATTGTAAATTGAGCTGCAATAAACAGTCCAGTACAAGTGTCCTTATGATAAAAGGATTTCTTTCCTTCTGGGTAGATGCCCAGTAATGGGATTGCAGGATCAAATGGGAGGTCTAGCTTGAGTGCTTTGAGGATTCTCCATACTTCCTTCCAGAAAGGTTGTACTAGTTTGCAGTCCCACCAGCAGTGTAAAAGTGTTCCCTTCTCTCCACATCCACGCCAGCATCTGCAGTTTTGAGATTTTGTGATGTGGGCCATTCTCACTGGGGTTAGATGATATCTCAGGGTTGTTTTGATTTGCATTTCTCTAATATATAGACATGATGAACATTTTTTCATGTGTTTGTTAGCCATTCGTCTGTCGTCTTTAGAGAAAGTTCTATTCATGTCTCTTGCCCATTGGCATAAGGGATTGTTGGCTTTTTTCATGTGGATTAATTTGAGTTCTCTATAGATCCTAGTTATCAAGCTTTTGTCTGATTGAAAATATGCGAATATCCTTTCCCATTGTGTAGGTTGTCTCTTTGATTTGGTTATTGTCTCCTTAGCTGTACAGAAGCTTTTCAGTTTAATGAAGTCCCATTTATTTATTTTTGTTGTTGTTGAAATTGCCATGGCAGTCTTCTTCATGAAGTCTTTCCCCAGGCCAATATCTTCCAGTGTTTTTCCTATGCTTTCTTGGAGGATTTTTATTGTTTCATGCCTGAAGTTTAAGTCCTTTATCCATCTTGAATCAATTTTTGTGAGTGGGGAAAGGTGTGAGTCCAGTTTCAGTCTTTTACATGTAGACATCCAGTTCTCCCAACACCATTTATTGAATAGGGAGTCTTTCCCCCAATTTATGTTCTTGTTTGGTTTATCAAAGATTAGGTGGTTGTAAAATGTTAGTTTCATTTCTTGGTTTTCAATTCGATTCCAAGTGTCTATGTCTCTGTTTTTGTGCCAGTACCATGCTGTCTTGAGCACTATGACTTTGTAGTACAGACTAAAATCTGGTATGCTGATACCCCCAGCTTTATTTTTGTTACAGAGAACTGCCTTAGCTATACGGGTTTTTTTCCGGTTCCATACAAAACGCAGAATCATTTTTTCCAAATCTTGAAAGTACAATGTTGGTATTTTGATAGGAATGGCATTGAATAGGTAGATTGCTTTGGGAAGTATAGACATTTTAACAATGTTGATTCTTCCCATCCATGAGCATGGTATGTTCTTCCATTTGTTAATATCCTCTGCTATTTCCTTTCTGAGGATTTCATAGTTTTCTTTATAGAGGTCCTTCACCTCCTTCGTTAGGTATATTCCTAGGTATTTCATTTTCTTTGAAACTATGGTGAAGTGAGTTGTGTCCTTAATTAGCTTCTCATCTTGACTGTTGTTGTACACAAAGGCTACTGACTTGTGGACATTGATTTTATATCCTGAAACATTACTGTATTTTTTGATGACTTCTAGGAGTCTTGTGGTTGAGTCTTTGGGGTTCTCTAAGTATAAGATCATGTTGTCAGCAAAGAGGGAGAGTTTGACCTCCTCTGCTCCCATTTGGATTCCCTTTATTTCCTTATCTTGCCTAATTGTATTGGCTAGAACTTCCAGCACTGTGTTGAATAGTAAAAGTGACAGAGGACAACCTTGTCTGGTTCCAGTTCTAAGAGGAAAAGCTTTCAGTTTTACTCCATTCAGTAAAATATTGGCTGTGGGTTTGTCATAGATAGCTTCAATCAGTTTTAGAAATGTGCCACCTATGCCTATACTCTTCAGTGTTCTAATTAGAAAAGGATGCTGGATTTTATCAAATGCTTTTTCTGCATCTATTGAGAGGATCATGTGATCTTTATTTTTGCCTCTGTTAATATGCTGGATAACGTTTATAGACTTGCGTATGTTAAACCAGCCTTGCATCCCTGGATTTTTTGAATTTCTGAGGAGACTGTTATTATTTCATCTTTGTCATTTCTGATTGATGAGATTAGAGAGTTTCCTCTTTTTTTCCTGATTAGGTTGGCCAAAGGTTTATCTATTTTATTGACCTTTTCAAAAAACCAACTTTTTGATTTATTGATCTGTTGTATAATTCTTTTGTTTTCAATTTCATTTAATTGTGTTCTAATTTTGGTTATTTCTTTTCTTCTACTGGGTTTGGGGTTTGAATGTTCTTCCTTTTCCAGTTGCTTGAGATGTCCCATTAAGTTGTTAACTTCCTCTCTTTCTGTTCTCTTGAGGAAGGCTTGCAGTGCTATAAATTTCCCTCTTAGGACTGCCTTTGCAGTATCCCAGAGGTTCTGATAATTCGTGTCTTCATTGTCATTTTGTTCCAAAAATTTAGCAATTTCCTTCTTAATCTCATCTCTGACCCAGCTATCATTCAGCATGAGGTTATTTAACTTCCATGTTTTTGTATGAGTATGCAGATTCCTGTTGTTACTGAGCTCAACTTTAATTCCATGGTGGTCTGAGAGGATTGAAGGAATAATTTCTATTCCTTTAAATTTACTGAGGTTACACTTGTGACCTAAGATGTGATTGATTTTGGAGTAAGTTCTGTGGGCTGATGAGAAGTATGTGTATTCAGTTTTGTTGGGATGAAATGTTGTGTAGATGTCTGCTAAATCTAAATGTTGGATGGTTAGGTTTAAATCTAAAATTTCTTTGCTCAGCTTCTTATTGGAGGATGAATCCAGCACTGCCAAAGGAGTGTTAAAATCTCTGACTATTATGGAGTTGGAGGAAATCAAGTTGCTCACATCTGTTAGATTTTCTCTTGTAAATTGAGGTGCATTCTGGTTGGGTGCATAGATATTCATAATTGAAATCTCATCATATTGAGTCTTACCCTTAACAAATACGAAGTGACCATTCTTATCCTTCCTTACTTTTCTTGGTTTAAAACCTATTGTATCTGCAAATAAAATTGCAACACCTGCTTTTTCTGATTACCATTTGCCTGAAATATGGATTACCATCCTTTCACCCTGAGTCTAAATTTGTCTTTTAAGTTAAGATGTGATTCTTGTATGCAATAAATATCTGGCATGAGTCTTTGTATCCAGTCAGTCTCTTTAGAGGACAGTTTAATCTGTTCATATTAATGGAAAATATTGATAAGTGTGGTAATATTTGGGGTATTGAGTTTTTCAAAAGTCCAGTGGACATTTTTAATCCTTTCGCCAGTGTGGAAGTTGGAGTTCGATCAAAAGTTTCTGAGTGAGTTTACTTTTGTAGTAGAGGAATGGGTTCGTCATTATGGAGGATAGGTCTGAGAATATCCTGAAGAGCTGGTTTGGTTATGGGAAATTTCTTCAACATATAAATGTCATTAAAGTATTTAATTTCTCCATCATAAATAAAATTCAGTTTAGCTGGATACAGCTTCCGGGGTTGAAAGTTATTTTGCTTTAGGAGATTAAAAGTCGATGACCACCCTCTTCTGGCTTGAAAAGTTTCAGCAGACAAATCTGCAGTCATTCTAATATTCCTCCATTTTTATGTAATGGCTTTCTTTCATCTGGCTGCTTTGAGAATATTCTCCTTCATATTAATTTTAGTGAAGTTAATTATGATATGCCTGGGGGATGTCTTATTGGGGTTGAGTCGTGCTGGGGTCCTGAAAATATCTGTTATGTGAATTTAAGAATCTTTAGGCATGTCTGGAAAATTATCTTTCATAATTTCATGGAGAAGGGCCTCTGTGCCTAGCGAGGCCACTTCATCGGTTTCAGGGATTCCAATAAGTCAGATATTAGCCTTCTTCTAATTATCCCAGAGCTCTCTGAGAGAATGATCTGTTTTTGCTCTCCATTTCTCTTCCACTTTGAGAGTTTGGGAGCATTCAAAGGCTTTGTCTTCAATGTCAGGATTCCTTTCTTCTGCTTGTTCCACTCTGTTACTGAGGGATTCTACTGTATTTTTCAGATCTTTGAGGGCTGCAAATTCTTGCTTCAATGTGTCTAAGTCTTTGGTGGTTTTGTCTCTAAATTTGTTAAATTCTTTTTTTTTTTTTCAGCTGTGCAGAAAAAGTTTATTTATAATAGTTTAGGCTCACAGTACTTTGGCAATCTTCAGCAGTTACTTTGAACTCTGCAATTTGTTCAGAATACAGCATTATGATCCTTCACCTTTTTGTTTTCACCGAGTAAACATGTTATCTCACAAAATATATTCTGGCCTTTTAAAAGTTGGCTGGTATTAGTGGAAACCAAAAAGTATTACATTTTGACAAAGCTTTTGGCCATGATAGGTTCAGGAAGACAGATGCAGCCTACGTTCCTTCCTGATAAACAACACCGCTCATATAATGTAGCCGTTAAAGCACACGTTTTAGAGCAGACAACCAGGGTTGGAATTTGAGAAGCTCTTTCATTTACTCAGTAGTTGGCTTTGGGCAAATTTCTTAATCTCTCTAAACCCCAACTTTATTATAGGTGTTTCTTCTTAACATGTATGTTGTTATGTATGTTTTAGGGTTGTTATGAGGATTAGAAAATGAACGCAAAGTTAGCACAATGCCTATAACAAATTAGCATTATTATAATTAGTGATTTATCATAATGTGTAAAATTTGTGCTATTATACTTTGCCACTAAAAAGAGATTTGAATTTCTTGGAAATCAGAACCTGCAGGATACACTTATCACTATCATTATCCCTTTCATTAGTATAGGTAAAGTTTAAATTATCTTGATATATTTTACTTCTACATCTAGCTTGTAATAGGCTATCTTGCAAGCCCTGATAACATGTTTAAAACTCAACTGATTATCCTAACTCACCCTGTGCCACCAAAAACAAACAAAACTAAAATCAAACAAAATCCTCCTTTTTCTCTATTTCCTAGATAGCACCGCCTCTGTTAAATTCTTGAGAGAACTTTTGAATTTTTCCTCGAATTCCTAATTCCGACTTTCGAATTGCTGGTTGAAGTTTTAATTCCAAATTTTCCTCCACTTTATTAATCTTGTTTGCAATCCAAATTCTGAATTTGATTTCTGACATCTCAGCCAGTTGTTTATGAATGGGATCTTCAATTACATCTGCCATATCTTTCCTTGGGGGGGGGAGTTGATCTATTCTGGTTATTCATGTTACCAGAGTTTTTCCACTGATTCCGCCCCATGATTGTTTTACTCACTTTGACTTTTCCCCTGGAACTTTGACGAGGACCCACACAGTGCTGTGGCCTGTGAAACTGGGGCCCTGTCAGATGTGGTGGGGCTAAGTAGTTCTGTATAGTTTTCAGCTGGTTTTTGTTCAACCCTAGTGAAACAGTTACTCTGGGTTGAAGTCTCAGCTGTGGAGAAAAATCAGCAATTAAGTTACCCCACCCACCACAGGCAAAACTTGGAAAAGGAAAATCAAACCTTCTTGCAACCACACACCCAGGGCACCCCCTGAATAATCCTCAGGTGATTGGCTCAGTTGAAAAGGTCCAAATCAATTGTCTCAGTCAACACCTGTCTTGGGTGGGAGAGTTTAAGAGGTCTCTGGGAACTGGATCACAGGGGTCTGGTGACTACTCTGATATGGCTTGCTCCAGTGCTACGTGGAGTCAGGAGGAGCCACCCAGCCAATAGATCAGTCTGAGAAGGTTGATGCCTCCTTTTCCACATTGCACCACTGTCACACCTAGTCACTGATAGCCCTGCAGTTGGCTGACCCAGTTGCCTGTAGTGAACAGATACTCCAGTGGATTGCACCTGACTGAATCACAAGGAAATCTGCCAGGCTACTGCACTCTGCCTCTATTTAGCAGGAGGAGGTGAGGCCTGACAACCTCAGGTGCTTGATGAACATTGGGGGATGTTCACTCATGTCCAGCCCCACCCCTGATTGAAGTTACTGTCAGTTCTATCCTGCTGCCTTCCTTTCCTATAGGCTGATGATCCCCTGAAGGCCAGGTGAGTCTTAGGCTTAGTAAAGCTGTCCTCTGGGTCAGCCTTGCTCTGGGAGCTTCCCGGGTCTGTGAGTCAGTAAGGCAAATCCTTTACTCATGGGTGGTTTCTGGCCTCCTCTGGTTGCTCAGGGAGACAGGGGGTGTGGCTTCAGAATATCCGGGTGTGAGCTGTATTGCTGCTAAAAGATGGCTGCTGGATTGTGCCACCGGGAAGTGCTGCTCTGGTGTGATTTCCTCTCAGCCGACCATCCTCTCCTTGCTCCTGTGCCCCAGATTCAGCGCTGACCAGCTGATGCTTAGGTGCTGTCCACACCCCTCGAGAAATCACCCAAGGTTCTGGACTACTGGGGGACAGGTCTCCAGATTTTAGAGTGAGAGTGGAGGGGAGTGCTGCGAGCTCAGGGTTGCATGTGGAGAATATATACAGTTTTATACCTGACCGTATTGCTGCTAAAAGATGTGCCTCAGATAACTGCTGCGGCTCAATGTGGTTCCCTCTCAGCTGACCATCCTCTCCTCACTCCTGTGCCCCAGAGTCAGCGCTGACCAGCTGCAATTTAGGCACTGTCCACACCCCTCGAGAAATCACCCAAGAATCTGAACTCCTGGGGGATAGTCCTCCAGACCTCAAAGTGAGAGTGGAGGGGAGTACTGGGAGCTCAGAGTTGCAGGTAGAGAGTATATATAGTTTATACAGTTTTATTCTTGGCAGGAGAATGCCAAGGCTCCCTAGTAGAGGAGGCAGGTCCAGTTTTTAGAGGGTCTCTCCCGTGGAGTGTAGTGAGAGGACCTTTGAACTCTGCCCGTTTGTTTGTGGGGCACTCCGAGCCATTCTCATGGGGGAGGGGAGCTCGCCTCAGCAGGGTTGATGTGAGTTCTTCAGCCTTCTCTCTTGGTGCAGCTCAAATCCACCAGGTTACATGCTAAATTTTTGTCCTTTAACTTTCCTTCTGGATGGGAGCCTCTGTGGAAAGCTGGTTTCAGTCAGCCATCTTGTCTCCACTTCCCTGACATGTTTTCATCCCACTGGTTAACATAGACTTCATGGCATTTTCTTAGTTATTGTGTTAAGACATTTATTCTACACCTAGTAAATTTCACATGTATCCTTGTAAGATGCACCGTAGGTGTGGTCCCATCAATTACCCTCCATCCACCCATCTTCCCCCCTCTCCTCCCTCCCCTTCCTCTCTCCTTTCCCCTTCTTTTTCGGCCATAATTGTGTTTTAGCTTTCATAAGAAAGCTACAAATTGGTTTCATAGTAAGACTGAGTACATTGGATACTTTTTCTTCCATTCTTGAGATACTTTGCCAAGAAGAATACATTCCAGCTCCATCCATGTACACATGTAAGAGGTAAAGTCTCCATCTTTCTTTAAGGCTGCATAGTATTCCATGGTATACATATACCACAATTTATTTTTATTTTCTGTTTTCTTCTTTCTTCTGGATCATAGTCATGCTGGTCAATCTTTTCAAAGAATTAACACTTATCTGTGTTAAAATGCACATGCACGTGCACACACACATATTTCATTGAAGTTTGCTAACATTTTGATCATTTCCAACTCTGTGTTTCTTTGAATAGCACTTGCTACTTTTGATAACTTCTTTTTTTTTTTTTTTTTGTAGAGACAGAGTCTCACATACCGCCCTCAGGTAGAGTGCCGTGGCATCACACAGCTCACAGCAACCTCTAACTCTTGAGCTTACACGATTCTCTTGCCTCAGCCTCCCGAGCAGCTGGGACTACAGGCGCCCGCCACAACGCCCGGCTATTTTTTTGTTGCAATTTGGCCGGGGCTGGGTTTGAACCCGCCACCCTCGGCATATGGGGCCGGCACTCTACTCACTGAGCCACAGGCGCCACCCAACTTTTGATAACTTCTTAAGAAAAATGTTTTCCGAATAGATTTGTTCCCTTTCTATTTTAATATATTCAGTGTACTAAGTTATTTCCAGACATGCTTTGGCTACATTCTGAAACCATATCTATACAGGAGGTGCCAAAAAGTCTACACAGTTTAAGAAAGAAAAATATATGTTAAAATTGTAATACTAAATAGATGCCAGTAAAGTTTGTTATTGTGAACGTTGTATCTTGTGTATCTAGAAATTACAGAAGTCAAATGTGACTTGAGTGTTACAATTTACAATTTTGATACAGTTTTTTCCTGTCTTAAAGTGTGTTTACATTTTTTGGCACCCTCTGTGTGTGCAATAATTTTGCTCAAATATTTTCTAATGCCCCTCTGTTTTTTGGACCTCCTAAGATTAAATTTCTAAATAAGCATTATGTTAATGTTTTTGATTTCTAGCATAAACTTATTACTGTCACATAACATAGAATATGTGAATTTACATCTTTGAAATTAATTGAGGTTATGTAATATACTATGATCAATTCTGTAAAGTGTGTTCTGTGTTTTAGAAAAATATGTTTGTTCTTTAGTTACTTTGTACACTATTGCGTACATATCAATGAGGAAAGTCTGTTATTCATTTTGTTCATATGTGTGTATCTTTATTAAATAACTTGCTTATTTTTTGCAAATATATGAAATTGGTAAAAATCTTGCCATTGATTATCAATATTTCTATTTCTTATTTTAGTTTTGTCAGTTTGTGCTTTTGTATATTGTAAGGCATGTAAAAGTAAAATCATGACATTGTTTAGGTAGACTGAGACTCTTACATTATGACATGTACCTCTTTCTCTGTAGTAATTTTCTTATACTGATGTCTACTTTTCCTGCATTTATAACCAAGTCAACTTTCCTGAATGAATGCTTGCACAGGATAGCTTCTTTTTACACTTTTCCTCTTATTTTTTCTATTTCCTTATATTTTAGTTGTGTCTCCCATCACATAATTGTTTCTTGATATGTTTAATGTAACATCTGATATATTTATATTTAAGCTTTAGATTTCTATTTTTAATTATTTCCTTTCTTGATTTCTTTTGGACTGGGTAACTGTTTTAATCATTCATTCTTTAGAATTAAGTATGCCCAGCATGGTGGTTTACGCTTGTAATCCCAGCATTCTGGGAGGCCAGTGCAGGTGGATTGCTTGAGCTCATGGGTTGGAGACCAGCCTAAGCCAGAGTAAGACCCCGTCTCTAAAAATAGCCGGTCCATGTGGGGGGCATCTATAGTCCCAGCTACTCCGGAGGCTGAGAAAAGAGACTCACTTAAGACCAAGAGTTTGAGGTTGCTGTGAGCTGTGATGCCATGGCATTCTACTGAGGGTGACAAAGTGACACTCTGTCTCAAAAAAGAAAAAAAACGTTTGTTGTTAAATATTTTCCATTTTCAGTTATAAAATTTTACATTCTTCAGTTATTAAAGACTAAAATACATTAAACTTCTACTACTTTGTAGACCTCCACTGCCCAATATGTCCATGTGTATATGCAAATTCAAATTTAAATTCACTAAAATTAAGTTAAATTAAAAATTCAGTGTCTCAGTTGCAATAAACACCTTCCAGTCCCTCAAGAGCCCTGGGGCGAGTGGCTGCTATGTGAGAAAGTGCAGACACAGAGCATTTCCATGTCATAATGCTCTCTTGGATGGTGCTGTTATAGGCAATGCATGGGCCCTAGACCACTTGAAATCCATTTATGCCATCCCAACTTATATCCATTTGTTTGTATATTTTAATCTCTACATACAAGGTCTGGTGATTGAGTTTACAAACATGCCCAAGAAAAAGTACTACTTACCTCATTGCTGAATATCACTACAATCACCTTCAAAGTGCTTCCCTTGGGAATCTAGGCACCAACACCAAACCTAGCTCACCTTCAAGGTAATTTTGGAACTCCTTTTCTGGAATTCAGAGTTGTTGTTCTTGATGTCCTCAATGTCACCAAAATGTCTTCCTTTCAATATTTCCTTTATCTTCAGATAAAGAAAAGTCATCAGGGACCAGATCACATGAGCAGGGAGGGTGTTACAATGCAGTTTTTTGTTTACTGGCTAAAATATCCCTCACAGACAGTGCCATGTGAGCTGGTGCATTGTTGTGATGCAAGAGCCATGAGTTATTGGCTAAGATTTTCAGGTACTGTTTTCCTGTTTCCCTATCCATGTTTACTCGTTTTACAATGCTTCTCACAGTCAGCTGACAGTTTTGACACCCAGATCAACAAATTTTTGCAAGATTTTTGTTAGTTTGGCTTGCTATTGGCTGCCCTGGCCTCTATTGATCAGTGACACTTTCTTCCCTCAGTTTGTACACTGCTGTTTTCTTTATGGCTTTGGTCGTTGGCCCAGTGTGGTGGTTAATGCTCGTAATCCCAGCATTACATAAATGGACTACATGTTAGTCCATAAATTTGTACTAACGTGTCCCTGTTTTCATTTCCACTCTTTCTAACCTTAACAAGAAATTTATGAATGTTTGTTTGTTGCTCTAATTTTAGTTCCTGCTTTATTGAGGGCACATAAAACACAACAACAACAATAATGAACACCACTTAGGAAGACCCTGCCACGTGTCAACAGGAACACAGTGGTGAGATGCTGACGCACTAAGGGTGTGAAACCTCACCGAGTTGTTTGCACAGTGCTTACAATGTAAGTGCAGGGTGGCGAGTTTGCAAACTTACTGTCAGGCCTTGTATTTTAAATATCAAACCAGTAAAAGGAGGTAAATTCAGTAATTTAATTTAAACATCCCTTCACACATTCATTCTGGTAGCTGTATACCTGTGGTACTGCAATACTACACTGCAGGAATTGTAGTAGTTTGTTTGGAGACTTAAAAGGACCTGTATCAAGTCAATATTTGTTATTTGCTATATGAATATAATGTTTGGGACACAAGTAAAATAATATATTCAGGTTCTTAGAATTCTTCATTGATACAATATAAAGTATTATAAAATGTGTACATATATATAATATTACTTCAGATTTTAAATTGTTAATAAAGTTACCATTTACTGTATATAAAACAGGGCTTTTTAAGATTTCTTGTTCCCTCAAGTGAAAAAAATGCATAAAATTCAATTCAATTAAAATATCATTCAAGCTATTCAAATGTATCAGATATGTGACTTAGAACATAATCACATACCCGATATAATAAAACATTACTCACACTCTCGCACATAAAAAAGCTATATAATTTATAAAAACGGTATTATTTGGAATTAGTAAAAGAGCTGATTGACAAGACAACCATCTAGCCTATATTTTAAACATAGTTAAGTGTCTCCAGGACATAGGATGGGATAGTTACTGGTAATAAGAAAAAATTATATAAAACTTCTTAACAAATTGGTAAAAGATCAAGTGTGAATAAATCTGAGAATATAGAAACCCTGGGAACTACATACAAAAAAAGGAATTTATACCTGCTGGCGTATTCTTCTCCATGGACATATTAAATCATTAAATCTAAAATGTCTAATTTCAAATCAAAAGTTTAGTTTATTATATCTCAAACAAGTATGCACTAAACTATCCATAAGACAGTTTTGTCATCTTAATGGTAGCTTGTTCATGCCAGCAGCAAGGAAGCCTGGAGAATGAGTATCAGAAAAATATACAGAGAAGAAAAAATGCAACATAATAAAATAAAAGAAAATGATGTCAACCCCATAACATAAATTTAGTGCAAATATTTTTCAAAAATTTAGTAAAAATGAAGACCTTTATAGACAATCTAGAAGAATTCTTTGGCAGTATAACTGCACCAAAAGAAATAGCAAATGATGGGAAACTCTTGATGATATTGACCTCGGAAGGATTTTTATGAAGAGGATCACAGGGGCAATCAGAACAACACCAAATATAAATAAACGAGACTTAATTAAGATAAAAAGCTTCTGCACAGCCAGCAATGCAATGATTAAATAAAAAAATACAACCTTCTGAGTGAGAAAAGATATTTGCATGTTACAAAGCTAACAAAAGATTGATAACCAGAAACTACAAAGAACTCAAACTAATCAACAAAAAAGGAGCAAACAATCACATATATCATTGAGCAAGAGACACGAACAGAACCTTTTCCCAAGAAGACAAATGGCCAACAAACCCATGAAAAAAATGCTCATCATTCCTAATCATCAGATAAATGCAAATGAAAACCACCCAGAGATATCACCTAACCTCGGTGAGAATAGCCCACATCACAAAGTCCCAAAGCTTCAGATGCTGGTGTGGGTGTGAAGAGAAGGGAACACTTCTACACTGCTGGTGGGATGGCAAACTAATATAGAAAGAAGTATGAACATTACTCATAGAGCTAAAAGTAGACCTTCCATCTGATCCCACAATCCTATCACTAGTTTATCTACTCAGAAGAATAAAAACATCATTTTATCACAAGGACATTTGGACTATAGATTGTTTACCTTAGCTCAATTTACAATCACCAAGATATGGCATCAACCCAAGTGCCCATCAACCCATGAATGGATTAATAAACTGTGGAAAAATGTATACCATGGAATACTATTCAGTCATAAAAATATGGGGACTTTATACCTGTTAACCTATTTACACTATTAACCTAGATAGAGTTAGAGAAAATTCTACTTACTGAAGTATTGCCAGAATGGAAAAGCAAGTATCTGATATATTTAATACCAATATGAAGACAGTAGATGAACAACTACATGCCCACACAAGAGAAAAACACAATTAAACCGAAGGAAGGAAGGGAGGGAGGGAAAGGCTGTGGTGAGCTCTCACCTAATGTGCATAATGTAAGGGTATATGGCACACCTCCTGAGTGAGGGACACAAATACATCTTGGACTTTACCTAACAAATGCAAACAGTGTAACCTAATCATCTATATACTCATATTAATCTGAAAAAAAAAAAAGAAATCACAGAGGAAATTCTTCAAATAGAAAAAATACGATACTAGGCAGAGAAAGATTTACACACACACACAGAGGTTAACTGTGAATAAATACAGGTAAAGTATTTTTATTTAAATTTTTAAAAAGGTAATTGTCTAAATGAAAACAGTTGTAATGCATTTTGTAAAAACAGTAGCACAGAGAATGAAAGACAGTTATTGGAACAATGTTTTTGTAAGATGTTATAGCGTAATAATAGAACTGAAAGTAGATTGAGATTAAAGATGCATATTTTAAACTCAGGACAACAGCTTAAAGATATGAAAAAGTCATAGATAATAACCAAATAGTGCAGAGAAAATCTTAATTTAATGGAAATTTAATATCAGATAAAGCCTACCTAACAATTTGTAAGGATGAAGATGTTGCCTATATTAAAAAAGACATTGCTCTTAAAAGTATACACTCTTAAGAACAGAGCTTCAAAATGTGAAAAAATGGTTAGAGCTAAAAGTATAGATGTATATTTAACAATTATAATCGGAGATTTCAGCAATCCTTTCTCAATACCAATTAAGCAAGTAAATAGAAAATCAGTTAGTGTTTTTAATCTGGAAAGTCCTAAAACATTGAAAATTAATCAGTGCACTTCTATGTGTGAACAGGTCAAAGAGGAAATCATAAGAAAAATGAGAAAATATTTTAATTGATGTATATTCAAAACTTGAGGGAGATGCATAAATCAGGGCTTAGAGAGAAATGTGCAGCATTAAATGATTATGTTAGGACATCAGAAATGTTATAATTTTGCCTTCCAGCTTAAGAACATAAAAGCAAAAAATAACAAAAGTGTTGAGGCAATCATTGTGGATGTCTTGGCATTCTTGAACATAAAAACAAAAAAAAAATTAGAAATAGAAAATTTAAAAACCTTGTAATTTTAAAATAGTATATCAGACATAAAATAGATATAAAATCCAAAAAGTATGTGCACTATCTTTGTACTGAAAATGATACAATCCATTGGTGAAGAAAATAAAAGAGAATCTAATAAATCAGAGTTTATTTGTGATCACGAATTAGAAGACTAAATAATATTGTTCATTTGCTCCAAATTAAAGAATTAATGCAATTCAGTCAAAATCTCAGAAATTCATAAGCTAAATAAAGATTTTTAATAAAAAAGCAAAATTCTACATTTGAAATAAAAGTACAAAATTGCAAAACTGACACAATTTAGCTTTAATGTTTTCTGTAAAGGTATAATGACCAAGCCAGTATAGAGTGGGTCAGGGTAATGCGACACATGTTCCTTATTCTACCCACAGTCTTGTGAGCTATATTTTTTTTAATTTTTTAAAGGAAATTAAAAGGAAAACAAAAGGACAAAGAAATGTTTAAGATCCGCAAAGACCAGGCAACTCAAAGAGGTCATAGGTGGTCCAGCCAAGGAGTGCATCTAAGATCTCAGTCAACATCCAGAGTTGTCCACAAACTCTGCGTGTGAGGGAGCCTCTTGACTGTCCCGGCCCAGTCACTAAGTCACTCTGCTAGTCCAGGTTTCCCACGTGAGGATACAGAAATAGTGGACCACCTGTCCACACCCTGTGAGAATTCTGGACCTATAGAATCCATAAACATAATAAAATATAATTTTATGCTATTTTATTAGGGTATTTTTCTTTCATTCAGCAATGGTAGCTAGAAGAGTGCATTAACTTTCCATGCTGAAGGTAGGCAAAGGCTATGAAATAGAATGCTATATAAAAACAAGCAAAACAAACTTCATTTCAAAAAAATACACACTAACGTCACTGAAAGGGGAAAAAGTGAACTAACCAAGTAATACCTTTTCCAAAGCAAAGATAGATAGAACTGAAAATAAATACTGACCTCTAGTTAATGGGTATCTCTTTCACAGTGTGGGACGACATTTCTGAATATCTCCTATATATTTCTGTGGAACCAACCCCATCAGTAAACATTTTGGAATTATGGTGCCATATTTCTCACTCTCAGAGAAATGAGTTACAAGCACAGAAAAGGTAGAACTAGAATCAATTATGAGGTATTGAATTGGAAATGAAAATATGAAAGTAACTCTTTTTAAATTTATACCTAGATTTTTTACAGATGTTATATAATTTCCCAACACTGTCTGCTAAGAAAGGCTAGAAGCAAAGATACCCTGGTAGCCATACATGGAGCAGGGTCTTTGGAGCAGTGGCTGATTGGAAGTCCTTCAAAGCAAATGCAAGAGGAGTATGAATACTTTGTGGCTTAAAGTAAGGAAGCTATAAAAAATGATGGGGAATTATCTCAAGGGAACAGGACTCAGATTCAGGGGCTCCTTCTGGTCAAATCTGAAAGAATTGGTCCATCAAAATAAATAAAATTTGAATAAAATAATCTATGAGTTCATAGTTAAATAAATAAACCACAAAATTTTAAAAATGGGAGAGATGAGTCCTTTCTTGCTATTAAAATGCCAACTAATAAATGCAGAATGGATGATGGAGTTAGAAAGCAACCGTTTGGCCGTGCTAGTAGTTGTTTCAGGGAACACAGTAGATTCTACGGGATGAGTGTTCGATAAAGAACCGGTTATTCACAGCTTCAGACTCATGTCTTCACAAATTGCAGATTGATCACAAAAATAACAAAATAATAACTTGGCAATGAATAAAGCTGGCAAAAACCCACCAGGAGATCAAATTTAACAACACATACAGTGGAACAAACTGAAACCATGCACATACTGACACCATGCAGTTTGAAGAAGACAGTATCACTTCTCCTACATTCCTAACAAAGGTGACTGAAGGGTGCCGTGGCTCACGCCTGTAATCCCAGCTCTTTGGGAGGCCAAGGTGGGTGGATTGCGTGCAGTCATGAGTTCAAGACCAGCCTGAACTAGAGTGAGACCCCCGTCTCTAAAAATAGCTGGGTGTTGTATGCCTGTAGTCCCAGTTACTCAGGAGGCTGAGATAAGAGAATCCTTTGAGCCCAAGAGTCTGAGGTTGCTGTGAGCTGCGAAGCCAGCGCACTCTACTGAGGATGACAAAGTGAGACTCTGTCTCAAAAAAACAAGCAAACAACAACAACCAAAAAAGGTGATTGACTTCCATATAACCATGACAAATTCTCAAACACATAGTTTAAATTATTATATATTTAAAATAACTGGCCGATACCTTCAAAACTCTTAAAACATGAAGAAAATCTCAAGGATGTTTCCAGGTTAAGAGAAAGTAAAAAGACATTCATTATAACTGAAATCAGTGTTTGTCCTTCATTAGATCCTGAGCTGGGAACAAAATGGCCATAATGGCACTAGGTGGGCCAATGGGCAAAATTTTTACATGGACTGTGGATTACACAGCAGCCTTGTATAATATGAAATTCCCTAGTTATGTACTTGTACTGTGGTTCAGAAAGAAATTTCTCTTTGTCCTTGGGTAATATAGAATGAAATATTTAGAGATGAATGAGCGTGTCTTGATGCCTGCAAGGTAATGTGCATGTGTGCATGTGTGCCTGTGTGTATGTAAAAACAGAAAGTACAAGAGAAAGAGAACATGAGAGAAAGAGATTAAGAAAGGGAACGGGAGAGTGAGCACGAGTGATCAAAGGGAAAGGGAACGGGGTAAAAAGGTAACAAGGAATGATTCTGAGGAAACGTTCGGTGGAAATTCTTTGTACTGTTCTTGTAAATTTTTTGTAAATTTGAAATTATATTAATAATAAAAACTACCCCCCTCACACACACAAAAATGTATCAGTGACCACTTGGAATTTTCCAGTCTTTCAGGCTGAATGCATTGCAAGCTTATGTGAATAAATTCCTCAATATTATATCTTATTATAAGAAAATAATATTTTCCCCTAGTATCTACAATATGATATTATAAGCTTATATGTTCTCAAAAATACTGTTTTTCTATAGAATTTTAATCATTTTAAAATGAAGCGATCAAGTTAAAACTAAGGTATAAAAAAGTTCCTGCTTTAAAAAACATTCTACATGAAATCTTAAATTATTAAAAGAAATGTCTCTGTATGATCACTGTAAGCATGGTAGAAAATGTGATGCATTCTCATTGACATGCTGCCAAGAGAGCAAAATTCCAGTTTACAGAGCACACACTATTATATAGTTTTTCATTTTCAAAATGCTCTATCTCCAATAATTTAAGTCCAAGCAGCAACTTTAATGTATTTAATTATCTATATCACTTTGAAATATAATGCTAAGCTGAGAGTGAAACACTGAAAATTGCTAATTAGATATTGCATCATTCAGAAATAAATGATCTTGAGAATTATAGAATATAAATTTAATGATATTCTTCTAAGTAGGATAATCATATTAATTGGCATTATTAAAGATAAATATTGGGATTTTTTTTCTTTCTCTTTTCAGCCGTAATTGACACCTGCTAGCTCCCTGACAGTGGTATCTATTAGTTTGGGGATGTTTGTGACGTTTGCTGTGTGCCCTCTCCTGTACCTGGGACCATCACTCCACGGTTGTCTCATGCTGGAGACTACATTTTATGGAGAACAGGACATACTTCATCGATTGAATCACAAGGTTCCTGAAAGGCATTGTTTACTTCAGAGCCCTTTTTCACTTTCTTATCTAGGAGGCCAGACTTTTTCTTACTTCCCAGCAGCCTCTTTCTATCCCTAGTCAACTTGGTCCCCCTGCCATGGTTTGAATGTCCTATGCCAATGTCCACCCTTTCCTGTCACCACATTTTGGGCTACCAAGGTCTGCAACACTGATCTCCCCCTGAGACATAACATCATTTACTGGCTTCCAGAAATGATGTCCCATAACCAAATCTTCACAAAAGCCTCTGATGAACAAATCTCTTCTTCCACTGCCCATCAGCACTTTCATTTGGTTTTTGAATCTTAAATTCCACATTTTCCTGGGCCTTCTATTGGATAGCCCTCTATTTATCCGAAGTCATCTCTTTTGGATCCTTTTTATTTTTTCATTCTTTTATTTTTTATTTTTTTATTTTATTTTTTTGTAGAGACAGAGTCTCATTTTGTTCCCCTCAGTAGAGTGCCATGGCATCTCAGCTCACAGCAACCTCCAACTCTTGGGCTTAGGTGATTCTCTTGCCTCAGCCTCCAGCGTAGCTGGGACTATAGGAGCCTGCCACAATGCTCAGCTATGGATCCTTTTTCTTCATGTTTCCAACTTTGTTCTTAATTTTAGTGTGTGGCACTGTATGTTCTTCCCATTCCAGTGTTTCCTCAGTCATATTTGACTGATTCAAGTCAGTTAATTCATTTTTGCCAGTTCCCCAGTTGTGAGGGCTACCACCTCCACACTTGTCTTGTCTTTTAGGCCAGATCTATCACTTCCACTGTGCCTATCAAATTCACATTTGCCATGAGAATCAAATCCATCTCCTCAGCTTATACCATATCCAAGGTCTCTTTAGTCTTTCATGAAAATTACCACAGTTTTGGGGTGGATAGCCAATAATTGGTGTATCAGCTGAATTTTACCTCTTCACTCTTTTCTTGAAATGGCTTTTCAAATCTTCCCTTTCAAAGAGGCTGCCTTTTTGGTCTTCTATCAATTACTTTCTCTACATCCTGAAGTTGTTGATCAGGTCTTTTTCTAATATCTTATTCCTTTTGTCTTAAGTGCGATGAGTGACTGCTGCTCCAATTTTTCATTGATTACATCAACATTGGAATTAGCAGGTTCTTACGGTCTCCTTGGAACTGTTCATACAGCCCCCTCTTTGCTGCACTGGTACCAGTCTGGGCTGCAGCCAGTGCTGTGACTTAGTACTCTGATATTGCCTTCTCAAGTATTACAAGCTCCTAAACAACAGTCATAAGAAGGAGGCTATAAATAGAACAATTTTTATTCAATTAGACAATGACCTTCAAATTGTTTTCTGGTCATATTCCCTAAAGAATTTTTGAAAACCATGACCTCTCTATTCTCTTTTAAAGGTGTCATATAAAATATTTTCACTGAAGTTTAGACAGTTGCAATTTTTATTACTCTTCTACAAACAACCAGATGGATAAAACTACCCTAGAAATTGAGTGTCCATATCATTTATTTAAAATTACGAGGGCTGACAATTAATTTTGTGAACTTGCTACCGTGCACTTATGTTGGTAGCACTGTACAAACAACTTGGTAATGTTTCACAACCTTGGTATATCAGCATCTCACAGCTGTGTTCATGTAGACGTGTGACAGCATCTTGCTGAGTGGTGTTCATTGTGTGCTTTTGTGTGCAGTTGT